>NW_001509766.1:178650-477970 GCF_000149645.3 Aspergillus fischeri NRRL 181
AGCATGTTCCATACCTAAATGATCACCTTGATCTAGGCTATGTTGCTAGGACCCCTAGGATCCTAGTAGACAGTGATTCAGCTAAGAAACTAGCTGAAAATCCTGAATTTCATAAAAGATCTAAACATATTGAAATAATATATCATTTCAATAGACAGGCTATTCAAGAGGGAAAAGTAGAACTTATCTACATCCCTAGAAAATACCAGCTAGCTGATTTCCTCACTAAAAATGAGAATAATCTGCTACATAAGACATTTATGAAAATGGCTAGCCTGGGACCTAGTGAGGATATAAGATAATAAGGTTTTATCCCCCATGAGGGTTTTATCCTTATAGATCAGCCATATCAAAAGAATTGCCATTCATTCTAGGCTGATATAACTAGCATATTTTTACCTGATTAGAGGTTTTTAATGCTAGAAACTAGCATATTAGCTAGGGAAAGAAACTAGTGCCTTTTTCCCTTTTATAAAGAAAGGTTTTTGCACTAGGAAAATGAATATTTAATCTAAACATTCCCATGTTTAGCTTAAGGGGGGGTGTTGGTGAAAACCATGCTATAGTTGATTGTTGACCATATCCATGGGTTGATCCGCTATGGTTGATCGTTGATCATATCTATGGTTCTAACCTTATGGTCATGGATCATCATTGATCATCATCGATTTCAACCATTAGCAAATGGTGATCTAATCTATGAGATCACCCAGCTATGAGATCATTCAATATTCGAATGGCCTATGCTAGAAGGAATCATCTATAAATACACCCTTAAAATCACCCTATAGCTAGTCATAATTAATTAAGGAATTAAGACATTAAGCTAAGATATCCTTAGCTATTTTTCCTTCTACTATTCTATTCTATTCTACTACCATTCCTCCTATTCTTCCTTTATACCTAGGCAAGCCATCTATTCCCCTCTATATTCATGAAATTTCCTTTGTCATTTATATACTATTTAGTATATACTGTTCATTTTTATTCACAACTATGGTATTTTAACCCAGAATTGCAGATTCAACTGCAGATAGACGCGTTGAAGTAGGTAATAGCTGGTGTGCTTACCCAGCTATTTAGAGCAGAATGGCATCTAATAGCATTCTGGTTAAGGAAGCTCATCATAGCAGAGAAGAATTACCAAACATATAACTCAGAGCTACTAGTAATAGTGGAGTGCTTTAAGCAGTGGAGGCACTATCTAGAAGGGAGCAAGTTCCCTATCTTAGTGTTATCTGACCACACCAATTTATGCTACTTTATGACGATAAAGAAGCTAAATCCATGTCAGACAAGGTGGGCAGAATACTTATCTATGTTTAATTTCTTAATTAAACATTGCCCAGGGGCTAGCAACCCTGCAGATGCGCCCAGTCATCACCCAGACTACGCAGACACAATGGAAATTGAGGATGCAGACCTGCCATGGCTGCCAACATTATAAAACAAACTGCGCGTAGGGCTGTTAAGACTAGACAAACACCTCCTGCAAAGAGAAATATGAGTGTGTGTGGCACAGCTCAGAGGGGCGCAAGAGATGAACTAGGAGTAGACCTAGGCAGGTGTTCCAGGTAACCCAACTGAAACATGTGTCAAACCCAACTTGGGCTGGGTTTTGGGCTTAAGGGGGGTGTTCTGAGTTGGGTTCTGGGCTTTTATATAGAACCCAACTAGGTTTTAGGTAACCCAGTTAGGTAGACAAACCAGACAAACATTATAGATCATGTGATATGCATTAATTATGTAGTCCTGTCTTGTATTTATAGGTATTCAAACTGTATATACTTTATATCATTATATGTATAGTCAAAGAAGTGGAAGAATAAGAATTTCAAGAAAATCATATTTAATTGCCCTTCTATTTCTTCTCTAATAACTAATAATGAAGGAACTGATCATCCTCACACCTTGTATGCTTCTGATTTCATCCTGAGATACACGGTTGCGTGTCAGGTAAAGGAAGAACCCCTTTATCATCAGATAGAATAGGTTCCTGGCCCTCTTGCTCCCCATTAGATACCATACTCCTTTGTCTCTTGCCCTGAGCACGCTTAGAGAGCTGCTGAGTAGCTGGTCAGTCTATACTAATCTCCAGGCCATCATCTTCTTCATTATCACTAATTAGCTTAAGAGTATCTTAAAGCTGTTGAGCATCTTTCTCTTCATTAAGTGCTTACTGTTCCTCATTTAAAAGATATTATTTTATAAGGGAAAGTTCCTTTTCTTCCACTTCAAACCTTAATGTACACATGAATAGCATTAGATCTTGGATTATTATAGAATTAAGTAAGCCTTGACAATAATAGCAGACATCTCAAGCAGAATTAAAAAGCTGCTTAACACCAGCGCCAGTAGCAGGTATTAAGAGTATATCACGTGCCATTTTTGCAAGAGCTAGAAATTTGTGTTCATGCTCTTTCTAGAATGTCTATAGAGCAATTAGGGCTGTTTCTTTTAGATGATATTAATCAGTAAAGCATCAGCAGGAATAATAATATTACTTACCACTCTTAAGGTACTGTGTAGTCTCGTCACTACTTACTAATTAATTAAAATCAGGAGCAAAAAGCACATTAATCTTTAATGTCTGAACACCTAAAGGAGATACCTATGAAGAGCCCTGTATAGCTAATAAGCATTCCTTATACAGACCTGTATAAGTTTCAAAGCTTTTGCAATATTTATCACGTAATTCAGGGCCCTAATCCTTATTATTAAAGAACTAAAGCTTGTTTTGTGGTGTAAGGATTATCCTAATTACAAACAGATCACCATAAACCTTATCTGTTTCCCCATAGTAGATAGATAGCTTCTTCTTTGCTGCATATAGAGCACTAAGCATAAGGTTCTTCCAGGCTACTTTCTTCCACTGAAGCTGACGGATTGATGCTTCAAGATGATCAAAAAGTTTATTGTAGATACTGAAGATGACATGGAAGGTCACATCTTTTGTTTGAGAAAGTGTGGTAGTGAATTTAAAGAATGGTTAAGTAATCTAAAGAAGATACTTAATCTAGTGCTATTCTTCTTAGTTAAGCATCAAGTAATCATGCCTATTTTGTGAGCAGAACTAATTAAAGATTAGCTGTAGTCTCTTTGCTCTTTATAGCATTAAGAAGGTGGAATTCTAGCAAGTCTTAACATCTTAGATTAGTACAAGCTTTGGCACTTCAGTCTAGAGATTATAGAAGGCTTCATAACATTAAGGGCTTGCATTAATGAAAATTACAAGCACTCTCACCTAATAGTAGAATAATAATTAATATAATCTAAATGCTATGTTATAAAGACTCACTTTATTAAGTGTATTAGTAATCTCTCACTTTTGCTGCCTTGCTTGTAGTGACTGTGATCAGGCCTCTGACTAATTAATCTCCATTATCTCATTCTTTAGATTGGCTTTCATCTGACCAAGAAGCTTCTGTAAACTAAGCTGGATGACATGCATGATGCAGGGAATATAGATAATTACAATGTCAGCACTAATTTAATTTAACTAGATTAAATCTTATATACTTTCCATTAATGTACCATTATTGGATGCATTATCTGTTGTGATAGAAAGCATATAATCTGTAATCTTATACTGCTGAAGCAGGTTAAAAAGAACAGCACTTAGGTTAGCACCAGAGTGAGATCCATGAAGTAGTTCAAAACCAAGCAAAATTTCTTAATAATTCCATTTGTCATCAATAAAATATCCTGTGATTGCCATAAATACCTGTTAAAATGGAGATGTCCAGCAATCAAGGGCAATTAATAACTTTGTACCAGATGGAAGTGTATTAAGCATCTTTTATTGCCATATCTTAGTTATGTCCTGTAACCGCCATCAAATGGTTCGGGAGGAAGGAATATTGGGCTGTAAAGGAGTAAGTCAGGCAAATTTAATTAATTCTTAAAACTCAAAGTGTTTAATAAGTTAAAAAGAAAGCTTTGCCCTCATAATAAAGGTAAGGAGCTTCTCCTCCCATGCTTGCTGAGAGAAAACTAGTGTAGTTGTAAGACATTACAGCTATCAACATTAGTTAATATAGTTATAGTAGATATTAAGATAGCTTACCGTGTCCTGTATAAGTGACATAATGCCTTTCTGCTTTGTATGATTAGCAGAGAAGTTACAGCATTACAATCCTTTTAGATGTCTTGCTATAGTTGATGTGCCATGCTTATTATTATATGGATGATCAAGAATACCACTATATTTCTTGCATATAAGCTTTGCTTTACTATCACTGGCCTGTGCAACTTAATTAAAGCTATCCCACATGCTTGAGGAGCGCCTACCACTATCCTAATATATTCTTTTCTTTGCTCCATACTCTGTTTTAAGCCACCATTTAACAAATTCCGTCTTTGACATCATAGTATAAAGCACGTAGGATTTCTTGTGATCAGGCCTGACACACTGGAGGGAGGGGGGCAGTGGTGGTGCTAGAGTTCAAAACATAGAATAGTCATTATCTGAATTAAAGCTCTGTTGGCTATGAGAAAGATCAGGTATAAGATTGTCTTGTGGGATATTCATGAAGGTGTCAATACTATCAGATTCATATAAGGATGGAGTGAAAGAGTCAGAGAATTAAGACATAGTGAAATATATGCTAGGGGCGAGAGCAAAGTAAGCAATGATTAACTTACAGATATCTTCAAGTCTAGAAAATAAAATATTCAGATGATAGAGGGGGGGCACATCGGTCAGCTAGTAGCCAAATTGAAGTTATTAATCTATCACATTTTGACCCTCCTGCAGATAGAACAAATAGTATGATTAGATAGTACTATCTAGATACACTGGGTTTTCTGGGCTACCTAATAGATCACCCAGAACATGTTCCAGAACATGTTCCAGAACAGGCCCATAATATCCAGAAAGCCCCAGTTTCCTTCAGTATTCTTCTAAGTTTGAGCTTTTCTATAGAATAACATTGTCACTAGGTATGAGAGATCCTTCTTGCTGCCATCCCTTCTTCTCAGTTATCTTAGTTATTAGCTTAGTAATGAATAATACCACCTTTCTCACTATCCATCTCTCCCTTAGGTGAATTGAAAGAAAGAAGGAATTTAATATAGTCTGATTAAGATACACCTATACTCTGCAGTTTAAATATATTTCTACAGTGATAAAGAGTACCTTTATAGGTGTAGCTTATTAACCACCACAACATGATAATATTATCTTAAGACTTAGATAATAGATAATTACCAGTGTTGATTTATTAAGAAACAGCCGAATTACTTAAGATTTCATATGTTTAAGGACTATATATTAATCGAAACCACAGAGGTGACTGGAACAGGTGTAAATAACAGTATTTTATTTAAGTTAGTCAGCAGAATTATGCGTCTTGGCATAGCCTAATTAGGAAAATTATACTAAAATAAAACAACCTGGGTAACCCAACTGGGTAGCCCAGTTGGGTTCTGGGCTGGGCTTAGGCTTAGGCGGGGTGTTCCGGGTTTTACCTGGGCTGGGTTTTGGGCTCAAGGGGGGTGTTCTGGGTTGGGTTTTGCCGAGGTCTAGATATCAATCTCTACTGTTGGAAAGATGACTCCTGGGTCTTCAGGGCTTGTCTCGGCCTCCTTCGGGAGCGGTAGTGTCCCATCCAGCCAGTTATTTATCTGAGGGATGATACCACGGATGCTGCTTTCCACAACTTCATCATGAAGGATTTGTAGGTGCTCAAACTCTGGCATAGTGCTTGAAAGATATGTCCAGTGTTGCTAGTCCACATACATAGCTTACCCTTTCAATTTTGTGGTTACTGCATTACCCCTCTGTTGCCAAGACTCACTTAGTCCAACAACAAAGACTATTTAATATGATTCCTGACCAGCCGTCCCTACCGAGCCGCCCAGCTCCATATTCTCCATACATATATCTGCACTGGCGCTAACAGTTATCTCTCCCTTCCTTGGGAAAAGGCCGTCTTCAAGTCTTCAATTTCTCAACCACAGCCATATCCATCATCACCTTCTCCTTACAACCACAATTCTACTACTTCTGAAAATGGTACTCCTCTCTCTTACAGTCTAAAAGGGAAGCTTACCAGAAATACCACGAGTGTATATATACACCACAAGGCTGCAGCTCATAAGCATACAACCAAACTAGCGCTCATGACCAAGCTTAGAACTTGTAGATGCATGGTTTCGCGAAGATATCAAAACCTTTGAAAAGTGCCATGTAGAATGGAATACAGAGGTGATCAGTACAGACTTGATCGACTGGGTAGGGAATACATTAACTAGTCTTACAGCCAACACGGGAAAAGCGGACAGAGTAGAGAAATTGGAGGCATGTATACATGTTTAAGAAGCCAATTAATATGTACAGGCCACAGGAGCTGCTTGATTACCTTATTAGCTATCAGTTGGAGCCTTTCCGCAGGTCCCAATACGTTGTCCATCAGATTTCCGACGCGGCATAGCAGCTCATTAAGTAGCTCTCCAGTGGCCCATCGCGTCAATTCCCAGCTCATCTGCAACATATCTTCTCAACATTTCCTGCTCAATATTCCTAACAGCCCTGCTGTTTGTACAAGAGTCAATGTGAATTTGGTGGCGCTCAGATAAGGTTCAGCATTGGCATTTAAAGCCAATGTAAATGTATCAGCTTGTCAATATTTAAAGTAAGATGAGCCAGGAGGCAAACCTCTGAGCTGAACCACCAGGTTCTAATAGACTGTTAAATTTACCAATGATAGATGAATTATAATCCTAAGATCATTTGTCACACACAGTACAACAAACAGAACACAGCAAGGAACCTCATTGCATTTGCATGTTACAAGAGTGAGTGGTAGGTTCTGAGTGGAGATGCGGACGCATGAAGTGTTTCGACTATCGTATACTGGAGATGAGCAATTATGAAAAGTAATACAGGGCGCAGGCCGTTTAACAGTGGTTCAGTATCTCCGGCCTTGAGGCCAGCCCTCAGGCCTTTGAGATAGCACATCTCTAAGCTGGGGATCATCATTGCTCTTATTAATGTGGTGAACTCGCACATGTCTTGTTCCTGTCAGAAATTTCCGAAAGATGGCCGAGAACAGTGTGAATCTCACCTCTGAAGGTTATCAGGTCGTGGGTACTTGTACTTGCGTCCTTGATCTGGGCAGAAAGGGCATATATAACCTGGCGAGTTATGAACAAGGCCATGCCAAACCACCTCATTCTTACGTTTGAATCCTTTGCCGCCAACTCCTTGAGCACATCCTTCGACAGGACAAAAATGTGGTCGGTCTTGTGAATAGACATATGCGTGAGAGCTATGAAAGAAGATGAGCCCGCCACCCACCTCTGTCAACTCAACATGATTCCCTGGTGACATACTTCATCAAGTGTTGTGTATGAAAAGGCCCAGCAGTACACCCTGGATGTCTGCATTTAAATGTGCCTGTGGGAATCGGTGCGACGGGCTGCAGCCCCGGACTAAAAGGGGACCGTTCACCCACCTGGGTCTGATCGGTCGGAGAGGGATGGCTTGTTGTTGGACCCTTGACAGTTGATGTGTGGGGTTTGGACGTTGTATGATAAGTGATGTCAGATTGCATATGCCTCACCTGGGAGATTTTCTGCGATGCTGAAGGCGAGACAGTTAACATGTCTTCGCAGCTCGCAGGGGAAATATGTGGATAAAGACTAGGGGTGACTTGCGATGGAACAAACTGTCTCGAGCATTTATGATCCCACGCCAGTTCATTCCTTGATATTGATAAAGGGGATAGGGGAACAGGAGGAAGATTGTAAGAACCCAAGATCTCAGCCAAAGCAGTTTATAGCAGAGGAAGGGTGTGTCTTTAGCTGTTCTCTGGCAATTTAGGAATTGCTAATGGAGGAGATGTCTGGATTGCTGGAAGCAAGGCTTGAACCAGTCCATTTAGGGGTGATATTGCAGAACTTTTCAAGGGCAAGACAACGGGGTACTTGCGTTCAGTGTCGTGTTTTGGGAACACCAACAGAAGCGGTTCCTTCGCAAATGATACTTTGTTGTCCATTGGCTCGGCCATTATCAGAACAGGCTTTTGATCGGTTGGTGAGAACATGCGCTCTTTAGAGCCGGAGACGATCTCAGGTTTCTGGTGATGGTAAGACCTCGGGGACAAACGACAAGAGTTGAAGAGCTTTCTCCGCTACGGACGAAACCGGTTCCTAGAGATTGGCTTCTTTCCTGCCTTGACGGTCCGTCATTACTTTCTGCGGACTAGACCGATTCTTTCCCCACGGATCCTGAAGGTACAGGAGGGTGGTTGCTGTGCAGGGAAGTTAAGTGGGGCTGGCTACTAGGGACTTCAAGGATGGCCAGAGATACATAAAAATTTTGTCAAATCCATTAAGAAAAGCGCAACTTAGGAATTTTTAGGGGGTTATAATGACCATTGGGGCGGAATGTACTGTCGATGAATGTGGAAAGGGCGCTGGGGAAGGATGCAAGATGTGAACACAAACAAGACTGAATCATGAACAAGTATTCATAAATGCGAGGCCAGCACTTCTTCATGACTTTATGGATAAATTCTGTCAAATTTTCGTCAATCCACGACGAGGGCGTTGTCTGGAGTACTCTTAGTTCTAACCAAACCCCCCCATATTCCCCAGGGTCCGTGTATTTAAAACCTTGTGATAATTTGACGTCCGGCCCTAAGTTGCCGCCAAGAACCACCAGTCAAAAAGGTACTTACTGTTCAACCCACTTTCTGCGATACCAGGTGTATTGAAACTGGTCATAATAATACAATTCCAGTTCCAGGTCCGTGCCATAGAGCTGCGCGTACCAAAGTACATCCATCAAGATGGCGCATGAACCTGAAATAAGTTCCATTAGTCGGGAAAGCTCGGCTGCTTCTCTTATTATTGGCCTGCTGCAGGATTGATTGGCGCAACTAGTCGCTGACCCTTGGTCTTTGCCACCTCAGCGTAGTTGAATCCAGTTACAACGGCCATAGAACCATGGTGTACCATGCATGAGCAGGGACCTAATTTCCCATCTTTCTAACTTCAGTATCACAACACATCTCTATGATAGCTGCTTTGTCCACCAGCCACTGTATGCGCCATGCTGATCAGCATACCCATTGACAGCTACAAGCAGAGCATCACTATATCCATGTTTTTTGTACTAAGCTTCCCCTCTGAAATCACACACACAACATTTGACGCTGGAAGTTGTCTTTCCTGCTCATCAGTCAATCAACATACTCTATAAGTGGGCATGCGTGTCTCCGTGAACTGATCCTATGTTAAGTTCATCCTATTAACGGTGAAGACAAGCAGACAAGCATATATGCCTCCAAGCCCTGTTTAGCTTTAATTGATCCTTCTGAAACGTATTGCTTTCCTTACCAAGGTAAGAGTGTCTACTATTTTTGGTATGCACTTAGATCTCCGCTCTTCATCCCTGTTGGACTGTGACAAGATAGGTGCCTCTGACCATCCCTTCTTTGACTACCACCTGCTCAGGTATCTATTATATTAGCCTTGCTTTGTCCTCTGATTGCTTACTTCTTTTTGCTCTTATCACTTTTTCACCTTTTCTAAACAATTTTCTTAATTCTCTGCCAGTTAAAGCGTCGCTAGTTCTCTTCCCAGAGAGCTATTAGAAACTTATTCAACCATGCTCACGCGTTTGTAAGCACCATCCTTTTCTTCAACCAATACATCTTTCCTGACCGCGCTCTAACAGTTCGATTGGCTATTCAGACTTAACATCGTCCATCGGACTGACAGTATCCTGGAGTCACTGGCTAGAACTGGGGACCTACCATTATCGAAATGATTAGAACAGACAAAAAGTCACCCCCTCCTTACACCGGCCCCCCTATGATACCAAATCGACAGTTGCCACAGCTACCTCCCGTCAGGCCATACAGTCTGCCAAATACTTTATCTGCTCCCAGTCTCAACCCAACAGAATTACATCTGCCGACTTTCCATCCTGTGAATGGAGTTTCGCCCTATTCCCTCCCCCATTGAACTCGAAGGCATCCAGCTCCTCCTCCCCATTCAGTGCACGCCAACTTTCGTCAGCAGAGGACATATCCCCCTCAAGAACAGAGCAGTAAGGGCGATGTTCCCTATAAGCCGAACTATTACCAGAATCAAGCCTTTGGTATGCATCAGCGCAAGGCTGCCCGGGCCCAACAGATAATGACTGTCTTTTTCCATAGCGCAGAGAAACAAGACTGCGCGGGATATAAAGAACATAGACTAACTTTACATTCTTTCCATTGTCTAAAAGGCCTGCGATCAGTGTAGAGCAAGAAAAGCAAAGTGCAATGAAGGGTGGCCTGCCTGCAGCCACTGCAAGGAGAATAATTTGATATATATCTATAAAGAAGTTCCCCCCCATAAGTGCGTGACCTGCCTGACCGCTGTCCTTCGGCTGGTTGATTGTCAGATACTGACCCTAAAGCTAGACAGGAAAAGGCCAACCAGCAGATCTTGGACAAGATACAATATCTGGAAGATAAGCTCAACAAGAGTTTAAAACATTTTCAAACAGTACAAATGGAAAATGGGATGATGCTAAGCAAGATTTCCAACAAGTTCAGTTTGAAAGAGCCAAAAATTTTGGCTGTCAAAAATTCCACCTGATCAATGCCACCCACGCAGACACTTGCTAGATTGCAGAAACCAAAAGCCGCCGACCCCTTGCTTAAGTCAGAATCAAAGAATGGAGAGGGAATGCAGCAGTTGGATTCAGATGAACCCCCAGGGCAGAGTGATTTGGAAAGGCAGGACAGTGAGCTGTCCATGCCTGTGGAACATACAACAGCTACCCATAAGTTGCTCTCCTGGCCGTTGATTAGGAACTTACTATATCCCCGCGACTATGACAAGGATTATGTGATGAAACTTGAAGAGCAACGTGGCTTGATTCGCGTCTATGGTCATGGTGAGGGCGACGACATAAGTGAGGATTGCATATTGCCAACCCCGTTATCTAGCTCAAATTCCAGCAGCGGGTGGGAAGAGACTCACACTCACTGAGCATCACCCAGTAGTCCTTGGACACAGAGCGCTTATCCCAGCAGTTTCCCGCAGAAGCTTCCAGACAAGGGGGTTGACGAGTTTGGTACTCTGTGGGCTGATCTGGACACCATCCATCACTATCATCACAGTTACCTAGAGCACATACACAAACTTCATCCCTTCCTTAACCAGGGTGAATTGGACAAGAAGATCAAAATGTTCATTAAGTCCCATTGCTTACCAAAGACCTCCATGTCAATGCCTACAGGGACTGGCGACACGCCACAAGGCATAAAAAGAAAAAGGTCATGCAAGACTTTGCAAGATGCAGCGTGCAATTCTCCAACATCCACTGCCATTAGGACGGAAGCAATGAGCCACCGCATCAAAAAGTCAATCAATAACACTATTCTCCTTCTCATGCTTGCACTAGGCAGTATCTGCGAAGTAAGAGCACCAGTCCCCAGTCCTGTCACTGATAACCCTCCGGATTTTCGCAAAGAGTAGATCCCTAGCCCGCCCACCCACAGCATTCAATGTCCTGCTGGATCTGACATGATTCTTCCAGAGCAAAGGGGGTTCTATGCACCCCACACTAACCCGTATCCCTCGCCTGTTGACGACTAGAGAAGTGTCAGAGGGCAGTCAGCATCATCAGGTGGAGACATACCTAGCAATCAACATCTCAGAAACATCAATGCATATGCGACCCAGATCCTTGGAGCACTTCAGGGCGCTAATAGTTTGCCTTATGTTCAAGCAGCTTTGCTTACAGGACTTTATGCTGGTCAACTAGCACATCCTTTCCAGAGTCATGGATGGATATACCAAGCTGGTTGTGCTTGCCAAGTGCTCATTCAATCATAAGCTTTTGTTTAAAGCTGAACTAAACCTTCAAGTTAGCTTGCTGACCACAGTCACAGGAAACAGTATGACCAGATAAAGGACGGCCCTCTGAAAGACCTCTGCAATTTCGCGTATTGGACTTGCCTTCAGCTTAAGAGGTATGCTTGTAATGGTGCCACTATTAAGTAGATCCAACTAACTCAGAAATAGTGATATTCTTGCAGAACTTGATCTCCCCATAAGTAGTATTTCTCGTGCAGAGTCACATATAAATCTACCAAAGGGACGCTTCACGCTTCCTTTGCAAAATAAAATCTCCGCGCCCAGTACCATGATGATGTTTTTCTATTCCTCCCAAATCCACCTGCGGAAAGTGCTTAACCGTGTCCACACTGATCTGTATAAAGTTGAGAGTAAGGCACCCAAGACCATATCACCAGAAAGACCACTAATTATACCTCTATAGGAACACAAGGCTCTAATAATGCAAACCCAGGCAGAGCTACTAATGCAGCTAGTTCTGCAAGCGCTATTAATGCTGCAATTGCTGCAATTACAGCGAATCCTTCCAGCAATCCTACAACCATGAACAGCTCAAGCAACAACCGGTGGACCTCAAACGTGCAGGAAATTCTTAGCATGAATCTCGAACTATGGCGAACTAGTCTTCCAGAGATTATGAAATGGAAAGACTCTGATCCCCCCTCAAATGACATAAACGTCGCTCGCATGCGGGCCAAATATTACGGCGCACGATACATCATCCACCATCCTCTTCTATATCATGCTCTGCATTTTGCTAGACTCCCCAATCCTAATCCAACCTCCACATCAGTTGAGTCACCCGCCAGGTCCATTCACTCTGGCTTGGAACCTCAGCAGATTTCACCCTCATTACCACAGAGTCAACAGGCTTCAAACCTGGCGCATCTGTTAAATAGTATGGGCATAGCAGTCCATGGCGCCCTTCCTTCTTTTCAAAGAGACCAGATGGGCACCATTACATACCGAGATTTACCGCCTAAGCTACAACAAGCCTGTAAAGTATGCATCGAGTCTGCAATCCTGAGTACAGAGGCATTTAATGGAATAGAAGGTCGCCCAATCATGACTAATATCTTTGGAACTGCCCATGCACAATTCAGTAATATGCTCATACTATCTGCAACCTACATGTCAGGCCTCTCAGAGCTGGTGGACTGAAATGTGCTTGACAAACTTCTCAGGCAAATAATTTCATTCCTGTTGCAGAGCCGATATATCTCCCCTAGTCTTCAAGCTGATGCACGGATCCTCACCGAAATCTATGAGAAGATTTTCGGCGACCCCGCCATGGGCTTTTCTACCTAGGTTCATCCCGCTTCCGGTCTCGCTGTCCATTCCTAGGCGTTCAAAGGGCAATCATTTTGTATCCTCCCAGCGAAGGTCTCGCCGCGAGGTCGCCTGAGATAGATATACCTCGTCACCAAAACGGGCTTTCACCATCCATACATAGTGAATGAACCGAGTTTCTCAATTGCTGGGGTGACGAACCAGAGGTTGGTCAACAATATATTGCCAACTTCTGCACAGTTTACCTCTTCGCGATACTCATTTCTCTTTATACGCCGTCGGCGGTCGAGCGGACAACTTTTAGTCATAGAAGAGTTTGTAAATGATTGGAAGGCACAAATGCATTGCTCATATCTGGGGGCCTCAGTTCAATGGATGGATTGCGCCTATCCCTTCCCAGGACTATTTCTGCCCTCTCAGCGGGTCTTACACGAATGTTCTAAGATCTGGGACGGCCGGAAGCTATCCAGGCACACCGCCCAGCTCGAATAGGTAACAGCAATAAACGACCCATTCTATACTCCTCCAGATCGGCTGCCTCCAGTAGAGGACTTAGATTGCAGCAGACTAAGCTGGATCGCAGTCCCATTTTCTAGGTTTACTACAGACAGACCAACAGCAACCTGGTTAGCCAGGCAGCAACCATGAAAACCTATGGAATTCCGAATGACATGAGTATTGCAACCAGGGGTCCTTACGCGTTATGAGAGCACTAATTGAGGCCTATAGTGGGATGCTTTAATCTAATCATGGTTTTGACCTTTCTTCCAACCATGTACGCATACTTCTAGGCTGCCTTATATTTCATTTTAGACGTGCAAACTGAGACATTCTCTAGGGAAAAAATCGTCTACCCAACCCTGCGACGATTTCGCCTCAGCTTTAAACCGATCAGTCGAATCACCGCCAGTTTCCTGGTGATGGCCTGTGCCATTGGATATTCCGCAGGGATTCAAGACTGTTAGTAGTATAATGTTTCAACTCACTCTTCCAAGGCCTGCTGACCCAGGTCGCAGTGATTTACCGATCACCTCCATGCTACGACCATCCTCTCAGCAGATATTGCAGCGACGGCGGAAGAACGCCAAATGACATAAGAGACTTTCTTTCAACCATTCTTGCTCATCCTAGTGAGAGCCTAATAAAAAACACAGGTTAGTGTTTTCCTGCAAGTCCCCGTCTACACAATGACCGCCCTTTCTGAAGTCCTTGCGTACATCGCCAGCATGGAGTACGCATACACCAAAGCCCTGAAGTCCATGCGTAGCATCGTAACATCTCTCTTCCTCCTCACCTGCACCATCGGCTCGATGCTGGGCACCACACTCTTACCCATCTCAAAAGACCCCAAGGTCCTCATAGAATACGCCTCGTTGAGCGGCGTTATGCTCGTCACAGCCGTCTTATTCCTGCTCACCTTCGGGAAGTACAACAAGATAGAGGAGAAGATGAACATGCTCAATAGTGGAGAGGGGGACTCTACCTCTCTGAGTAAGATAGTGCAGCAGACGCAGACAACTGAGAAGGCTTTAAAAAGGTTTGCTGATCACTGAAATCCGGTAACAAGACCTTTGAAGAGCAGATGCGTCGTCTGGTTTATATGAGGATTTCTATGGTTCTCAATGGTCTCTGCTGACTTGCAGCACTTTAAAAAATCTTAGTTAAAACATAAAAAGTTTTTGGAGCAAGCGCTTGTTGATGGGAAATAGAAGTGAAGGCGTCTCAAACTCTTCCATGTGCTCGGTTTGGGGTTTAGTATTCACATTTCAGTTTGAATACGACAACCTCCATATACAGGTCGCAAAACGAGAATTGTTGTATTTTCAGGGGTATGAGTTCAATGAGGGAAATATAGTGAGCAAAAGTGATGATACATGCTTGATCTACAGTCTACTCTTGACTCCCCGATCTGCCGCTGCAAAAGCTTATTCAAAATCAGTGATGATATCAGTGATATGTTCTAAGCTGACCGAGCATTGAATAAGGCCCTAATAAGCATTAACCCTAGACACCACATAGAAGCCGTCAGACACAAACCTCTGTGACACCACTTGCGATTCTTTCTTCTGGTTTTAGCTGCTCGTGCGTTGTTGACCATGGGTGTAAGGCAAGCGTCCTGTCTGCATTTGTGATCTTCTGCCGCTGCACCGCAGGGCTCACTGCGTCCCCCTTCTGCTTCCGGGACGGCATCTCTGGGACGCGGAGCTACAGCACGACCTCCTGCAGCCACAGCACCAGCTTCTCCTCTGAGATAAGGACACCATCATCGAACTGGCGATCGGCGCAGAACTCTCGCCAGAGCCTCTGCGCCTTAGCGTAGGACCGAGCCGTGTTGGCCGGCTGGTTGGCGATGCTGGCAGTAACAGCATTGTTGACGGTAGCAGAGAGCGCGGCGCGGTTGCTCTGCGAGCGCTCAAGCGCCTCGGCCCCAGCGAGGTTCTCAGCCATCATCGCACGGCCGCTCCCGAAGAGCCTACCCAAAGGTATTGCGGGCGGCGGCGGCGGCGGCGGCGGTGGTGGGTGGGGTGATAAGTGGTTGATAAGCAAACCACCGCGTAAATAGGCCTTACCGGAATCACTTATCATGCCCAAATTTGGCCGGTGATAAATCAGCCCTGGCCGCCCGGTTATGTTACCTGCCTTACCCAGACCATCGATAAGTGGCCTTGGCACAAGCAGGGTCTGTTGCCAGTTGGTCATAGTTTTTCTGTAAGTAGCAATCTTGAAAATCAATCTTGCCATCAGCTCATTCTCCAAGGGAAGGGCAGTGGATGAAAAGAATGATGGATCAGTGCCTAACTTACCATTTTCCACAAAGCTAAAGAGTTGGTATTGGAGTCCCGGATTAAAGGCTCCAGCTACCTGGCCATCCAAGAGCGCGCCCATGCTGTTGCTATTCCCTAATCACACGCCACCCAGGGGGTCCCGGGGGAGGAATTTCTTTCCTCGTTCAAGGGATAGTACGACAGAACAGGCTCTAAGACGAGAAAGTAGCCAGTCACGGCCGACAACAGGATAGGCAGCGCCCCTATGTACAACATCAACAGTGTCATCATGAGGATTGCGGCATGCGCTGTTCTTAACCGCCCACCTTTGACGTTGTGTGTGACATGGACCCAATCTTCCAGAGCAAACTCTCCGCCGCGAGGGATGTTTATGGTGGGATTAGCAGAAAGAAAGATAAAGGGCCGCCAGGCTGTAAGCTCACGGCGCTGTACGTGCAGAAAAGGATCTTTTCGCTCTCCATCAGCCAGGGGACTTTTGAGAAGACTCCGAAGGCCGCAAATGCAAGGACAAGCTGCAAGCCGTGCCGTGTGAGCAGGTCCCAGACCACATTAACACTCTTTGTATGTGCATAAAGGTCCAAGGTGCAGCTTCGGAGGTAGCGCCAGCATTATTGGTCACGAATTACGAGGCGTTCCTGACGCTCGCCGTACTAGGTAGGGCGAACATTCCATCTGGCTAACAGCCATTGTCACTGAGCATGTGTGATAGCCGCTGGGCAGTGGTCAGAATAGGATAAGTGTTGCAATAGGTGTAAGATTGCTGACAAGTAAGAGTACTCTGTGAAGGTGGAGCAATGATTCTAATCCCTGTTGCTGCTGTTTAATCTGGCTGTTCTGTTACACTTCCGCTCTGTCTATCTCCCTTCTTGAATAGATGATCGCGCTGTTTACTCGCCGTTGGGTGTCAGTAGTAAGGCTCGGCCATGCAACCAGTCATACCCAACTTTGATCAAGCTGGCGATTTTTTGTAATCCATGGTTGATGTGGCAGCACAAAACAGTGGGATAGAGCCAGTTGATCACCTCAGCAAGGCAATGCACTGGCGACAGTCACATGTACCGGAAGGACAGTGTTACATTCCAAGGATCTGTTTCTTCAATACTATCCGAAATGCCGCGAGGCATCCGTAACAACGTGAAGCAAATGGAAGAATGAAATGTTGTAGAGTCAAGGAGCATGAGCTCAGAGAAGTTCCTGTGTTTCCAGCAGATGTAGCTCGTGTGTTGTTAAGAAGTGGAGAGAGGAGGGATAAAGTACAGGCTATGGTAGGGGGGAGTCAGGGTTCACGATGGGTTGGATGGGTTGTGTGGCACAGCCTTCTTTTTCAGCAAAGCCATTCCTTCAAAGGTTGATACTACCATCCAAGAAGTATCTAATACTCCTTAGAATTCCTCACAGTCAAAACTCACTGAGAATGGAGTCGCCTTTAAAGAATTATTGGAGGTATTTTATCAGAATTATTATCTTTTTTAATGTGAAGAGGATGCAACATAGTGGTTGCACAGTCCAACATATATGGAATTTTAGATCCAACATTGCACCCAGTTATTATCACTCCGCCAATAGGTTTGAGTTGATTGTGTAAACTTCAACACCCACTACTAGGGTATGTGTGGGTATAGACAACAAGTTGAGCTGGTGATATGGTTATCATGTGCGTGATTCATTGTTCTATACTCATAATCCAGACCTGGCCTACTAGGTTGAGAATATAAGTATTGCGCTTTAGCCCATTGTTAGATTATAAAGTAGGCTCAACTGATCTTATGAGACATTACTTGACATCTACAGACATAACAATTAAAGCCTTTCTACTCATCCTATCAGTGCACAGCATCTCCAATGGCCCGGTGGTCTTTTGTTACCTTGCTTTTCTGCAGTAAGTCTGAACCTGATCAGAACTCTTGTTCTTCTTCATTATCAATGAAGAACCCCTTACTCCCTGCAGCTTAATTATTAAGCATATCTCCCTGCTTCCTTACATTGCATACAGTCATGCAAGGCCAAATCCAGGCCTGCATCCTGACTTGTTTACAGCCACAGTGATTTCACTCCTGGGAACTGTTGCAGCAGTTCCTTCCAGTGAAATCAGCACTATTAATGGCATAGACAACACCACTGATATTAGTGTGAGTATGCACCACAGGATGTCTTACATATTGAGCATCTCCATTAAGAAGAAGTGACAGGTCTTTGAATGTTTCAAATTATTGAAACAGGTAAGTCTCAAGTTCTCAGCCATTGTGCGTCAAACATAGCAATATTATTGACATTTGTGAACTGAACTAAAGTGTCCTAATGGTCTAACCTGTTGCAATTTCAAATGTATTGATATATCCAATGACCCATTCCACTGTGGCTCATGCTTCAACCATGTAAGTCTCAACCACATTGAGCTTTCAGAGTCCATGACTATTCTTACACACACTCACAATTTTTGACAGTGTCCTGATGATCAGAGCTGCATTGGCGGAGAATGCAAATGCTTGACAACCGAAACAATCACGTCCACATCCACGACCACTTCCACTTCCACTACAACTTCCACTGCAATTGCCACTGCCACCGCAGGAGCATGCTTCTGTTGTGTTCCACAGAACAACCTGCCATCCAGGCTTGACGGAAGATGCGACATCATCACTACCAGCGGAAACTGTGATTTTGAGCCAGTTGGCAGACAAAACAAGATCTGTTGTGATAGTACTGTTGCTAGTCCAAGCTGTTTCTCGGTGCCCTGAAACGAACGAAGTGAGAGGAAGGGGAAACTTCTTGCACGTGACAGGAATGAATGAATGGATGAATGGGCTGTATTGAATTATATGACCGCTTGCCCGATTTGGAAGTGATTTGATTTCGCCGAGCCGCCCCTTGGCGATAATATTCGGCGATATTCGCCCAATATTCGGCATATATTCGTTCATTAATAAGCCGAATCCCTGCCTCTAATGGAAGGCATAAATAGTAGCTAGATAGTCATTCGTTTAGAAGAATCAGACCTTCATTGATTTTCCATTGGCCCTAGAAATCGCTAGTGATTCGTAAATCGATACAGTATTATTGATTTCAACAGGCTGCATGTAACTAGCCTCCGCGCTGATTATGCTGAGTCATCTGTCTAAGCATGTGACATGCCTTTTCTTAGTTCTCATGGTTCAATCGCCCTGTTGCCATAGCAAATCATATCACTGTTCTAACCACCATGTTCGGTCTCTAATTCTTTTCCTGATTGAGTTCTTCCCCTGTGATTTTCTTTCTCCTTAATCGGCCTCCTAATGCGTATGACATGTCCCCGTATTGATTGCCCATTGCCACTCTCATTTCCCCACGGTATGTTTCCCATCAGGCCTCGAAATGGTCCGACTCAGGTTCCATCAGGTTTGACTCAGGTTCAAACCTGACGGAACCTGATTTGCATAATTTTGCCAAGATTTTCCTATTTCAGATGGATAAAATAATGATTCATCAAGATTTTGTACTGTAATTTACTGCTGTTCTGGTCACTATATCAATGAACATCACAATGTCACCATATCCCTTGTGAAATTATATGAAATTCGTCTGTATATAGAATACCTAGCATAGCAAATGTTATATCTAATCAGATTTAGTGGCCTTGGGGCCTTTAGTAGTGAATTCTAGTAGAAGTCTAGAGACAGTATCATCTCCCTGTTGGAGATGGATTGAAAATGAGCATTGCAGCTGCAAGCTAGGGCATTGTTGAAATGCGCTTGACTTATACTAGAATGACATGAAGACACCTCAACCTCCCTGTTTTCGGCTTCGAAGCCATCTGCGACAACCGCGGCTCCGGGCGAAAATAGCTTCTTATATTTGCTAGAGCACATGGTGAGCCTTTATTTCCAGTTTGGGCAGTAGGTTTGGCGTGCTCACCCCAGAGCCCCTATATTTCATGCACGGCATTTCACTGGTGCCCATCCCTGAGCCACCACAAAGAGGACACTTAGCCATCGTGATCTTGCGCTCAGGTCAACTTAGTCGAGCTTGCGCTATGAATTGGGTATCTCATTCTTACCTTGGATTACGTCGCTGATGAAGGGAAAGGGAGGATAGATTCTTAATTTGGATGTAGCTGGTTGTTGTTTAGGTATGACTACGATAAGTAGACAGTCTACAAAGGGGTATTTATACAGTGATTCTTGTTCCTATTTATACATAGTAGTGGTCAATGCATCTTGGGAATAAGGCTCCAACTCTTGAACTAGTTTTGTTTGGCAGTTTTGCAAAGCTATGAGCTTGGCACGCGTCTATCCAGGGGTGTGTCCAATCAAAGCTGGTAAGATTTAATCTCCCATACTGGGGATGAAATCCTGTCCACTTGCTTGGCTTATGGTCTCCATATAGTTCGTACTGCCCAGTTGAGGCGGAAAATCAGTGGCCAAGTTTGATCGCAATGACCAGCTTCTACTCTATATGTACTCCTATGAGAGATGTAGCACCCTACAATCAAATTCACTTAATGATGCTCGATATCGCCTTTTTTTGAGACTAGTTAAATAATCTTTAGCACTCCTCTCTCTTGTTTTTGCTACCTCTCATACTTCTAAAGCAGTTTACCGCCAGATTGCTATAAGATTCTTAGTTGATCCATATCGCTCAAATGGTTGGTATTAGTCCAGTGCAAGGTTTACCAGGCGTGCTAACTAGTTTGGTTCAAGACTTCTCTGCATGAATCTATCCTGCGTACATTGGCAAAGCCAGCATTGAAGGGCCTGGCAGTATAATGTCTGGCTCTGCTTGCTGATGAGGGCAAGAGTTTACCGTCCAACCTCTGATCTGAAGCCAAAACGCTCCTGGAGATATGCCAGGCACTCCGGAGAAGTAGCTTTCAGGAGGAGGATATCACTTGCCTAGCGCAAAACAGAGTTCTTGATGGCTACACCGAAGTTTTCTTGGAAAAACTCAACTACAACTGCCTGCTCGTGCTGTCTCTCTTAACCTGGCACTTTAAAGCATCCCTGCATGTTTTTCCAAAGTCATCACCCCCCCCCCTCGGGGACTTTTACAGTTCTTCCGCTGAGAAAAGATGATCTTGAGCAACTGTATGGAATTCTCTGTGAACGTTACAACCATCTCTCGGACCAGAAGATGCCACAGCGAGAGTTTGCAGAGAAGCTAAACATTCTTCTGCACTTCCTTGAATTTGGGTTCGTACTTTTTCTTCTGGATTCCCGCGAAAGAATGTGCCCTCTGTAAGAATAATCGTTCACAACGGTAACCGGTGACAAAGAGGTCATGTTATCAAAAACTCTCTTCTTTGTATAGTCCCTATCTATTGAACCATTGCATCTAGGCGTGCTGGTAAAATACAGAGTAAAAATTTTGAAGTACAACATGACAACCCTAGCGCGAAGAACCTGTCTCTGATTTCCGGGCACAGTGGTTGGCTAAGCACATCAGATTTATCTCCGTCTAATGGGAAGCTTGAGGGCAAGACCACCACTGACCTCTTACCCTGGCAATTGTTGGTAAATATCCAGACATTATTGGTGCTACAGCCAATTACTACCACCATCACCAACTACTCCTGGTTACTGCCACTGCTCCAACTACTGAATAATTGCTACCAACTGTGCTAAATGCCAACTTCACTCATCACTAACTTGCAGATCTTCGTCAATCATTGTTTACTCCACAAAAGTACCGTGTGCGATAGTGGCTGTTACCTGACCGGAGTATCCCATTGGAGTGACCAACTGACGTCTGATCTTCAGCTATAAAATGATGGGACGACCAGATTTGTAGTTGTGTGGAGTTCCTATTTTTAACTATTCTCCTCTAGTTTATTGGAATATAATGGACATGGTTAGCTTTCTAAATAGTGCCATGTCACTGGCTTCAAATTTCTTATGCTGCCTCATTCAGGGGCCCGAGGCAAACGGATCTTTGGCGCCTTGCAGATCAGGCTCACGCAATCATTCGCAGCCTCGTGCGATATCGATTAAAGAATTCGAAATTATGCGTGTGAGTAGCCAATTCCTGACGGTTCCTCATGTATTGACGCACGACAGAACGAGGTTTGCATATTTGAAGAAGAAGGGGGAAGTGTTATTCTTTGCAGGCATGTGACATACAAGACGAACGAGAATGGACGCGACATCAACTGTACGGAATTTAAGAAATACATGATTTCTAAAGGAGATCTGGAACAAATCAGCCATGGAACGCGTCTGTTAGAAGACTGGGAAGATAGAAAGAGGGGCAAGGCTACGAGGGTCTAAAGAAATCAGTTCAGGTCAATATCGAGGTCTCGTTCGTTGTTGAGCACTATGGGGAAATGACTGGAGAGCATAAATAGAGCCCCTCTACCTGCTTCAATTTTCTTACTCCTTGCCTTCAGACTCTCACCCTGTATATTTATTTTTTATGTCTGACAGTCCGACTGTATTCCATGGCTTCGCTCCAGAAAATTGTCCTCCATGAAGGCGAAGGAGTCACCCCAAACCATGGGGACCAAGTAACCTGCACATTTGCCAGCCTAACAGCTGCTAGACAGCCCATTCCTATGTACATTCAAAGATATCCACTTTGCATCTTGATTCTCACCGTCAGTGGTAGACGCCAGGCGGATTTGGAATTCCCGTCCGCTGGGAATGCCATCACTGTTCTTCTCGCTGTTGTGGGCCCGCAGAATAAGTTAAGCGAAGAGACTATAGCCATATTGCAGCTGGGCTTTGAGTTTTTCATCAGCCGCCTGAAGTCTATGAAGAAGGGAGAACTTGCCCAGATACTGAACAAAGATATAGAGGGAGCCAAAAGAAGTAATTCTGACTTTTGCCTGTGAGTTGGCTTAGCTTATCTCCTCAACTGGATTTACAGAACTAACTATAAACAGTCACGTAGAGCTAAAAGAGGTGGTTCGTCTACCAGATGGCCATGCTCCTCAATCTGCGGACCGACGCCCGCTCCCAGAAGATGGGGCGGCTCCTACATATCTTGACCTTCATCTATTCCGACGTTAAAACAGAATAATCAGGCTTTTCTTTGCGGTGCGAGCCTCCAGCTGGCTATTTGCTTTGTATAATGTTCTCATATCATATCCCTTAGCTACCCTAATGAGCGTAGTTCGCGAACCCATGTCATTACTCTCTCCATTTATAGCTCAGAAGTGGAAGTCTTGGCAACCCTTATAATATGGGAAGAACCCAAGGTCTTGGAAATTTACAGTACACCGCGTCACATTGAAAGTAGGGTTGATTGCGACCATAAAATTCTCAGATGAACATCCAGTTGGGCGAGATCAGTTTTCCACCCCCTTTCTTCTGTGATCAAGAGTAGCACAATAAGCTACTGAGATAGAACGTTTACGACAGGAAAACAACATTTTATACCAAATTTTGGAAAAGTCAGGTTGGAAACTACTTTGTCCCGTATGTCTGAAAGGATTTCCTCGCTCAGATGCTTTATATCAACAATTTCAAGGCATGACGGACGAAATCCACTCCAGCCTTGACCCAACAACGCACGATTTCAAAAGGCTACATCTCTGCTACCAAAGAGCCATCAAGACATCAGTTCCAGCAGAGGAGCTTTCACCCTTAACGCACGGAGGGAAGTGCTTCGAGCTTTGGTTTGTAGTTCAACACTATGGAAACAATGTTGGTGCATCGCACAACATGCCCTCAGGTGAGAATGATTAAGCTACTATTAGGTTCCGCTGACTGAATTTTTCATGGAATACCATCAAGCCCCGGAATCGACGACGGATCATTCCAATGGTCACTCTGATCCCAACCTTTCGCATCAATATTTTGCACCAACAAATATGGACGTCCAGCCGAGAGGCACCATTCAATCACAATGTTATGCTGGTTAAGATCTCTTTCATCCCAGTAAACAAACAATCTGTACAAGTATCAGTTGAGGCAATTTAGGCAAAAAGATAAGCTTAGCAGAAACTGATAGATATGGCTTAAAAGCTGACGCAATATAAGTAAGCATGTCCACTTGGAAAGCTCCTGTTATAGCTACTTTATTGTGTATGTTTACAAGCAACGGAAAGCCAAGCCCGCACAAAACAGGGCCAGCCTGTAGTTGTTGATTCGCTGGCTACGGGTGGGGTTGCACTCAACTGAACCACTGCAGGTATAACTGGCTGATCTCCCTCACCCAGCTGTCCGAATCCCAGTTTTCTACCGTGATTTTGCTATTTTCCTCGTCGCTTGCCATTTTCTCTCGAAACCAGGTATGCAGGTTAATGACAAGCAGTCAAGGTTCCGGGCTACGGCGACTTTAAAGGAGGACATGTTCGATGAGGCCCTCAAACACATATCTCCATCAGACATCCTTCGCTCGGCAATAAGAATATTTATTAACTAAATATTCAATATTAACTAACAGGTGACACTGTAGCAACTCCGCTCTTCTTTCAAGTCCTTCCTTAAACGCGGAACTCCAGCAGAGTGCAAGGAACTGTTTTCATTAGAGCTCAGTTACATTAAGCCCCCCGAAGTCCACGCTAGCACTATCCTTTGTCATGCTATCTCAAAACAGAGAGTCTTACTCCCTCAACCTGTTTCATACTCAGATCATCCTCCAGCTTTATCAGTGCCATCCGGGGCAGGCTCAAATCTATCACTGGTACCTCTCCTTCTGTCAGAAGCTGCTCCAATATCGAATGCAATCAAATCTTGTGAACCCCGCTCGAAGATGGAATCCGCAAGTATCTTTGATCAAGAGCCTTCGCTCGACAAATTATTATACCCTCATCGAAAGCTGCGGCCCTGGGGATATTGCAACTCTTGGGATCGACAATAATCACGCGTAGGTCTCCGTGGGGTCAACCATGGCTCATCTGTCTGACATCCATTGCTAGTTGGGAAAGATGGCTTTCATCGAACAACATGAACTTTTTGATTCGTTTCCGAAGACAACATTTTCCCAAGGTTGAAGCAGCGGCACGACGACTTGACACGAGCGTGGCAAAGTGGATAGTGGAAGCCCTCGTTGCTTGCGGCTGGGGATACAGGGAACTAATCCAATGCAGAACTCGGCTATTAGACAGACTGAAATGCTTCATCGATATAGACAAACTTAGGCATGAAAACATGGAACGTGCCATTCGTCTGCCTTCTCCGGGATCCTCTTACAAAGTCGCTGAGACACCAAAGGTGTGTTGACCCACAAAGGCCCCGGTATAAGGCAAACTTATAGCAGGATTTTGAGGGTTTCGCAAATAAGACCTCTCAGAAAATACCCTATGAATCCAGTGACGTCCTTGGATCTGAGGGTTCGCTGGGCTTGGGTTATGCGCCACTAATCACAGCAATGACAACATCGCACCAAGCAGGCGCTTAGCCAACATTGCAAGGTACATGTGATCCACTTTTCTTATGCCACACATTTACTAAATAGTTCAGAGAAAGATGAACAGCGGTATCATCGAATTTGTGAGCAATCTGTGCCAGCAACACGCGTTAATGGTGCTCTTCCACAGTCGCACCCCTCAGAATATAAGACTCGCAAGAGACGGCGTATGGAAGAACATCATTATTCGGAAGTATTAACTCCTGAAACACATCAACGTTCGGTTCAAGATGTTTCAGCTGATATCTACCCATTACCTACCCCAAATTCGGCACATATGCATCCGTCAGACAACCAACATCACAAAACCACCCGTCCACACTCATCACTGGAGAGCTCCGGGTACGCGCGAAATCAGTACCAGTCTGAGCGACCTCAACTAGCCGGTGGTCACCTCCCAGATGTTCCCTATCCTCCTGGGCCTTTCCACATGAGTGCATCAGATCCGTTTGATTCCTGCGATCCCGGAGTACCATGTGACAACCATGAATCTCCAGAGGCATATTATCAACCCGGACTATCCAATATCCATTCAGAGGAGTCGCTTTTGCAATTTAATTGGGAAGACAATAGCCTTGCATCGAGCACATATCAAGGAATCGCCATCTGATAACTTGGCTTTCGCATCTGATATATGATAGTCAATCTATATATCGCTAAATAAGATGTGTGGTCCGCAAACTCGTAACACTCAATAAGTATACCCGGCTTCTCTATTTGAACATCACCAACCCGAAGATCTTTCCCTCAGGAGTAACCTTAATGATATCTTGCTGAAGCACTGTATAGTAGTATCCTTCCAGAATCTCCTCGTTTCCTATATGGGCCGAGGCGCCAGGTGTTATATGCAACGGAATGAAAACCGTAGGTGTGACCAAGATAAGCAATGGCTGATGGAAAAGGTATCCGAACGACTTAGGAAAAGACTCTCGTGCAAGATGGCCATCTCTCGTAGCCTAAAAGTCAACGTGCAAATCATTAGTTGCGATCAAAATTGAAAACATTTCCCTCATGACTAACCTCTGCAAAAACCCAATCGATGGCGAGCATGCACGATCGTGATAGACTGAAACGTGTCCACGGCTGTGTTGACTGTATTGGAGTATTAAGAGCGTGGGACTTAACATCAAGCCAGGCCTCCCTAACAAGCTCACCCAATCGGTCACTGAAAGGAGTCGTCTCGACGGATGACGCTTGACTTTCGGAGGTCATCATGACGGTACGGCAGAGAGCCAGAGGGTGCGAAAAGTAAACATCAGGTTATAAGATCTTCAAAGGGTTGCAGTATGACGGCGAGGAAAGCATAGTGTCTTCCTGGTAAACTCACAAGACATCCTTCAAGATGAAGGAAATTAGGTGGGGTAGGAGGGGCTTGCAGGTTTTGTTGGTGGTTGAATAGTTATTGCTTGTTGCTTATGTTTGCAGAGTCTGTCACATTCCTCAGACGGCGTATATCTTGCATAGAGCTCAAACAATGGTGGGCGAAGTCACAAGGTGTCAGATCACCCGGCCAATTAACATCTGATGAGTATTTCCTGGGCCAACTGCCAAGCCTTGAGTAGACACTCTAGCCTGAAAAGTGTTTCCACCATAATGAGTCGATCGCACTGTTGATCGCTCCGCTGGATGGGTACGCTCTTAAATTCTGGTTGATCGAGGTCATGTTATGAACTATTTTAATCTCTTAGTACAGTGGGGAGTGTATTCATACCGGCGGCCCATAATGAATGTGTTGTGACTAGCAATGTAGGCAGTCGGGGACAGCAGATTAAACTCTGAATTAGTTTAGAACACTAAACTTGCTCTGGATATGCTAAACCAGAAGGGGAGCAGTTCCAGGAAAGCAGCTAAACCCAACCAAGCGGGAGGCAGGATGTGGCAAGTTGAACTTCATTACTCAGATCACTTTTCTGAATTATGCCTAATTAATACAAAGAATGGGAAAAGACCCGCATGGAACACCTGCCCACTGGCAGAGATTTCGGCCGAGTTGTAACCCCAGGCCCATAGTTTTTGTCCATCTTCTTGTCACTAAAATTGTCTCCTTTGCCAAACAGTCATATTCTGGCATAGGATACATGAGTGATCAGAAGACCTTTGTGAATATAATGACCATATCTAAATTGGGCGATCAAGTTTAACAACATCTGAGGATAGTTTAACAAGGTTTACAGTCCATTTGAGAGAACCTTGGGCCTAGGCGGATTGTCCAGTCATTGCCTTGTCTCCTTCGCGCCAAGGAGTTCGTTAGTGTGTTGGATGAGCACAGGAGGTTGAGCTTCGTTGATCAGATCAGGTTACAAACTATAACACATTCATACTGCGACTGGAAAGGTAATCGTATGACAGGCCAACTGGGAAACCTGCCCAGCGTAAGATCCCGACCCAGTCTCAGCCCAGTCCCTTGTCTTTGTCCACACATTCTACTGTCTCGAATCATACACCTTAAACTAAGAGTACTCCGTAATAAGAACGCAACAAGAACCAGATGACGTAACACAAGCGGGTAGAGTCATTTCCTCTGGCGCATCACTAGGCTCACCCAGGATTAGACTAAGATCGAGAGGCTTCTCAGAATGGAATTGTAGGACTTCTGCGGTCATTATCACCAGGCAGTTATTTAAGACATGGCCTTATTCAGAGGCACTCTAGATTCTCCTGAGTTGCTCATGGATTACTCATGGATTGCTCATGGATCGCTCATGGATTACTCCTGGGAGGCTCCAGAACTCCCTTAAGCCATCATCAGGTCTCTCTACCACAGTGGTTCACGATTCAACCTCTATTGCTTGATAAATGTCAACTAGACGCGCTAATACATAGAGTGTTGCACCTGAGTGAGTGCCCTCTTCTCTCTTTACAAATGCGAAGAAGCAATGCATGAGACGTCGATTCGTCGGTTTCATCGCAAACATACTAATAACAAAGAGTATAATCACTCATTCCATACTCTACTAAGTGAATACCTTTACGGTACCTCCTGCGCTTTGTCTCTTGCCATACATTGCCCTGTACCTTCCCTTGAGTTCCAATTCAACGATTCATCATTCTTATCAAAGGAGCAATTCTCCCCAGAGATCTCCTCACAATTTAAGGGCAGACATCTTTTTAGCAATGGAGAGAGTTTAGAGGATGCTTTATCTACGGGGACCTAAGGACAATGGTATCGAGTGCTGATAATACATACTAGCGGGGCTTCATATTCACCTGTTGTGCACTCCTAGTCTGTACACATGACGGACTTCTATCCAATTCCTTGTGTCTGCTCAAATTACAATAGGTTATTCTTACATTTGTCTATCGCACCCTAGTTGACCGCAGACTGTATCGTGAATATCCTAGTTCATTTTCTATTCGGCACTCCAGACAGACAGCAGTACCACTAGTGTTTCCCCATGTGCAAGAGCGGCTCTGGGAGCTTCGAGTAGTTGGTGTTGACCGCCTGGGACAGCGCTGGCGTCAAGAAGTAGGATTGCGGAGCTCCTTTACCTTTGTATAGTAAATGGCCTGCAGCGTTCCCTTCTTTCTGCCGGGAAATTTAGCTATAATCTCATTCCATGTAAGACCTTGATCCCTTAGCTCCAGCAGATATTGCTTTTGCTCAGAGGACAGACGAGCTACTGCAGCTGTAGAATTGGTGGGTGTTTACTTCTCCTTATTGCCCTTGGTGCTTGGAGCTAGCATTTAAGAGGGAAATGCATCCACAGGCCCATGGACGATGGTAAGGGTCTGAATAACTTGGCCGTTGAATACATGAAAGGAGGACTTTCCAAGGCCGATAGGAAAGCTTGCATTCTAGATGTCAATGGAAAGAGTTGACCTGTCCAAGCGCCATGCTTTACTGGTGTCCTCGGAATGAGAACAACTCGAAATCGGACGATTGGTGGTGATTGCCAAGGTTTTAGCAGAAGATTTGGTCCTCGCTAAGGGACGACAATGCCGAATCTCTACATGAGAGAACTTAAGATACCCCTCCGGGAAAGGTCGAAGGCTGACGGAATTGGGAGCTCTTTGTGTAGTGTTGGGCTCGTTTGGCTGTAGTCTTGTGCCATGTACAGAAACAACACTGTCACCGTCACGATTTTCAACATAGCCAGCTCTTAGAGTTGATCAATGATAATTAGATACTGTATGGCTGCAAGTATCCTATAGGACTACCAGGATCCTCCTATAGATTCTATTAGTCAGTGTAGTCTGCCTTAAAGCCTGAACCTTCTCTAGGACCTGCTACATAAGAGTTCTTATGTTCCTTCATCCTCCTTTTTCCTCCTACATGTATAATAATAGTGTCATCTTAACTGAATAACTTAATGCAATCTAAAGACTCTATCATTTTACCTCATTGAATAAGTCATCAAAATATTTAACCCAGATCCCCCTGCCTGTGAAGGATGTGGTGCTATAGGACCATATATTACTTTAAGATGTCTATACTGTCCTTGCGCGTACTGTTATAAGGAGGGACATATCATAGATAAGTGCCCTACCTATCCTGTCTGTTAAACCTGCTATTAGAAAGGCTATAAATCTGAATGCACTGAGAGAAAGTATTAGTATTAGGAAATAGTTGAAAACCCTACACCCCACAGACATTAAGGTGCAAGGTCCATATTTTCAGTAAATCCTTAACCTCATAAGCCTCAGAGCTCAAAGACAGGTATTTAAACTTCTATATTGCAGAAAACCCTGTCATAGCTAGTAAATTTTTTAACTAAGTATAGACTGCTGACGTCCAATTCACAAGCCCTAACTAGTGGGACAGGAAGACTAATTAGTAAGGCTACTATAATCCATCTTTAGTATAATGCTAAGAATTTTCAGAATGCCTACCTCATCACACTGGAAATTAAATTCCCAGGTCTCAAACTAGCACTTAGTATCATTATGGACCATCTATTAAGGTAAGCTGATGAGAATATAAGGCACATCCCATACTGAAATATTATTAATTCCGTGGGAAAAGAGGATCTTATTAAAGTACTCTTTAATGGTATCTGTCCAGAAATCAGGAAACTAGAAGGGAAGAAGATAACCATTAAAGAGTATATACCCCCACTATTATAGCATAGGTTGATCTTACAAAGGATCTGACCTGATTAGACTTTGTTACGGTCTTTTCTTCCATGCACTTCCCTTTCTAGTTTCCTTGAGGTTATACCCACCTGACATATTCCCCTAAGAGAAGTGGTTTCTTTCCGCTATGAAATCAGTGGCGTGACTTGATTAGTTGCGCAGCTTGGTGTTCCCCTCTTTTAGGCAGCATGAGATGCATATCTCTTGCATGGGTCCTTCAGCTGATGAGTTGTCCTCGTATTCAATTTCAAATCATTGATTACGCTCAACAAGGACTTAGAAGTTTCTTAGGGAGGCTATATGTTAAATAGAATGCTTCATGAAGGATTCTTGAGGGTTCCTCAAGAAACAGTCTTGCCATAATTTGACTTGGTACCTTCTTCCTTACCTGACTGACAGGCCTTCTACCCTGCACAGTAGACACCTTAACAGTAGGATTTATACTAATTCCTATACTCTTAATTATAGTAGTAAATACTATCTTACAGATGTCTCTAGAAATTTACACTGAATAAATATCTCTAATGGTCTTGATTGGACGGCTCGCTATTATGATGGCGGTGAGCATTTCACGGAGACATAAATAGTGACTCCCTCGTCTTTCGTTCCCTCATTTCCTAACACCTAATTGAATCCCCTTTTCTTCATCGCCCGGGACATTTCTTTCTATCATGATGGCCGGAAAAGCGTCGGATGAAGGCTGCGTCGCATGTGGATGGACGCCTGACAAGCAATCGCGATGTTGTTATTCCAGCCACGTTAAACTTATCTACGGCGCACATGATCGGGGCGTATGGTCGATCGGCACTGATCTGATTCTCAAAGAGCGCCCTGACGATGGTCCGAAGAATGAAGCGAAAACACTGAAGCTCCTTGCTTCTTACACCAATATTCCAGCACCGGAGCTTGTCTGTGACTGGGTCGATCGAAACCGCCGTTACTTTGTGTTACAAAAACGAATGGACGGTGAGACACTTGAGGACGTCTGGCCTATATTGTCGCACAACCAGAGGGTCGCAATCGCAGACCAGGTAGCTGGCATCTGCAAGCATCTACATTCCATTACGTCCTCGAGCATACAAAGTGTTGATCAGACCGCCTGCTCTCCGGCGTTGCTTTTTTTCAATTTCGAACCTCGTGGGCCTTTCCACTCTGACCTTGAACTTTGGGATGCCATAAGCCTCACCCTTCATAATCCACCCGAAAGATCATTCCCTCAGCAAGCGTTGGACAACTTAACGAAGTGTTTCCCTAAATGCGCACCTTACGTCCTCACCCATTGTGACCTCAACATAGGAAATATCATGGTTAAAGATGGGCAGCTTGTTGGCATCCTTGATTGGGAATATGCAGCATACTATCCTATATGGTATGAATATGTCTTAGCAACTTGGGGTTTCACTGAGGCAGATGCAGAATGGAGGAGGTTGTTACGTCAGCGTCTTGATACACATGAAGATGCAAAGAATTTCTGGATGGACCTGTATCATTTGCGAAATTATCCAGATTTGGACGAGAAAGGCCAGGAAGTCTTGGAAAATTTGTCTGCGGAGTCATGACGGGTGTTCTTTTCTTACAAGATTTCGATATATTATAAAGCCTGTCAAAAACACATATAAGCTGGAAGCAAAACCAGGAAGATTTCTATGTGGTTGCTTGCAACCATTACAAAATTCTCTTCCATTACTGGTCGACCAGTCAGCCTTTAAACAAAAAATCATGAGCCGTACGTAGGTCGTCAGTATGGTAGGTTAGCGCGCTTTCTACCAACTTCGCAAGACCAGTTATTAGATAGTATTGGGCCCCTTCGAGTTGTTTCCCTCAATGGTCAAGAAATCGAAGCTGGAAAAGCAGGAAGGAAAACTATCTTGTTTGGTACAAAGAACGTCTGCACGCCAAGATCACAAAGCGCCGTTCTTCCAAGTGGTCTCCTCGGTTTTGGTTCAAGCGCACCACTCACAGAAGGGGGGGAAAGGTGAGAAAAAGAAAAGCGGCAGTCGAGGCAGGCAGCCTCTCTCCCAACGAAGCAAAAGCGGGGTTTTGTCAGCGAACCCCCTACTACCAGACTGATCCAGGTTATGTTATTATTTTCTGGGCAACTGGGACTCTATCACTCCTCATGCTCTTCCAGTCCGCATCATGTCGGGTTTTCAACTAGCATTGGACTACATTGACGCGGGAAATGAAGCGGAAATTTTACAGCATCGTGAAAGGGCTCTAGATGCCATCAAAAAGCTAGAGGAGGTCCTGGGTCTCACCCAGAGAGTTGAGCCCGGGGTACCATCTGAGTCTATGTCTATCGAACCCGATGTCGAGCAGCAACCTCAGCAGTTGTCCGAGAAGATACTTGCTAGAATAGACAAAAACCTCGTCAGCATCGTTTCCTACGCTCGGAAACCCCCGGAGACTGCAGTCGCGCCAGCACCGCAAGAGCGCGAAGATCCTAGAATTATTGACGCACAGATCTACTATGGCGCGAGGAAAAAGACGACAAGTATGATGTTCAGGACAGCATTAGCTATCAGATCTATTAGTATGGAATTCGCAAGGTTTGGGACTAGACTGGCTTACCCAATCCACAGATCCACACCCAACCCACCCAATCCACGCTATGGGTTGGATAAGGGTTGGCCCTGATCCAACCCACATGGGTATGGGTGGTTGATACCCAACCCAGATGGGTGTAGATAAACCATTTAGGTACATGTGACTAGCAGAATTTAGTGGGTATATAGGTTTTATAGTTTATCTATAATATTCTCTTAATAGGAGATTATTCCACCTACTAAAAGTAGTATAGTTTAAAATTATATGCTAATTATAGGTAAAAGAGGTTATCTATAATCCAACCCATATAGATTAGGAGGTGGATAACTAATGTCATGGGTTTCCCTAAACCCATATGGGTTGGGTTGAACCCCATGTGGATTAACCCATATCCACCCCACAGCCAGTCTATTTGGGACAGCCGTACACCGCCCCGCATAGTTAGCCTTGGGTCTAGGATAAATGGAGAGCATTTGTTTCGTTTGTGCCTTGTGCTAAAGATATGACGTAAGACCAAATAAGGGGTCCTCAACAACGCCAAAAGTCGATCAGTTGAATGGCTAATTATCAAAGCTGGAAGGCTGATCTAGCTTTACCGAGCTTTAGGTTTAGGCTCCAAATAGTAAGTCTACTACTATGATACATTTACCGTTCGAATCTCGTCTCTACTATTGTGGGTTACACCAAGAGTAGCTTTAGTGGAGCAGATTCCGTGCGCAACTATTGCGTCCTTATTGGCGGAGAAAGAGCCAATTCCACTTTTTCCATCCCCGACTGTTTCAGGGGACAACATAAAGGAGTTCGAAGACCGCCATCTCCATTGAAGCGACAGCCTACTATTTATCCTAGCACCATGTTAAAGACCCGACGCCTTCTTCGACGGGAGATCACCTATGCATCTGCCAAGGAAGAGGAGGTTAACATTCTTCATCAACTTGGATACCATGATAAGCAAACCAGATTTTTTACACACCTCTACAACAACAGAGACTGGATCAAGACCATCGTTGCGCATCATCTGAATTTGAGCTCACCTGCTGTCTGCCGCGTGTTCGAAGTGGAGGACTGGCTGCATGGTAGCTTCAACGTTTGCATTCCTGTCATACTCAGCAATAGTGATGGAAAACGTGTGCTTGTGCGTTTTCCGCTACCATACCGCGTCGGCGAGGATTTCATGCCCGGTAATGGAGACGAAAAGGTCAAATGCGAGGCGGGCACATACGCGTGGCTCGAAAAGAACTGCCCCGACGTGCCAATCCCGCAGTTATACGGGTTTGCTCTCTCTACCGGTGAAACTGTACATATATGCACGCATGCCTTCCTCTACCTAACTAATTCGTCTAGTTTACTCGGTTAGAAAACTTGCCGCTCTTGCGCCAGTGGTTACAATCTCTTCAGCGTCGGATTCGCTCATGGCTAGGGTATCCAATCCCTTCTGAATATGTTCCCCACCCTGTTCGATGCCAGAACGCCGTTCGCTCCGCGTACTTGCTGCTTGAATACATTGAACCAAAGCGCGGCACTATGCTTTCAAATACGTGGATGGACAGCAAATCCGATGTCAAGCTACGGACAAACCTCTTTCGTGGCCTCTCCCGCATTCTCTTAAGCATCAGCCGACATCCGCTCCCCAGAATTGGTTCGTTTGTTATCGACAAAAACGGGTTTTTGGTTTTAGCGAACCGGCCACTCTTGATACAAATTCAACAGCTGGAGAATGAACAGATACCGACGGGCATAAATCGCGAGTACACATATTCAACTGTTGACTCATACGTGGCGGATGTCCTTACGTTCCATGACAACCGTTTTCGGTATCAACCAAATGCGGTGAATAATCTTGGAGATTGCGTTTTCCAGCTATCTTCACTCTCAGCAATGCGGACAGTCTCCAGTTCCTTTTTCCAAAGAGGGTTTCGACGCGGCCCATTTGTCTTCTCTCTAACGGACATCCATCAAAGCAACATATTTGTCGACGCAGATTGGAATGTAACGTGTCTAGTAGATTTGGAGTGGGCCTGCTCTTTACCGATCGAAATGATTAGACCTCCGCATTGGTTAACGGGCAAGGGTGTGGACGAGTTAGTATCGTGGGAGTATGATGAAATTCGGAGAGAATTCATGAACGTCCTGACTGTTGAGGAAGAGAGACACAGACTGGCCGCTTCGAGAGGGAATAGCCTGCCACTACTATCAGAAGTCATGAATAGAACGTGGGCAGCAGGAACTTTTTGGTATACTCTGGCCCTCTCTAGCCCTTCTGGCCTATTCGGGATTTTTAAGCATCATATCCGACCCTTATTCTGCACAGAATATATCGAAGAATTCAATTTGGTAATGCCTTTTCTTTGGGAGAAGAATGTGGGACACATCGCGAGTTGCAAGCTGTCGGATAAAGAGGAGTATGACAGACAACTTCAAATAGAATTTGAAACCGAATTGGAGTGACAGAATTTCTTCCCAAACACGACCTCTTAAGAGGAGCCTTGACTTTCGTCTCCCTGTTTCAAATGGGCTTGGATAGCTCCACCTATCGCCCGCATTCCTTTCTCCACCTGGTGTTCTTCTCGTTTCTTCCTGGCAGCTTGACCCGAAGAGCTGAGTTGCTGAAGGGTTCTGACATCGGCTTTGATTCCAACAACGGCCTCTCTTTCCTTACTTTGGTCGGATGAAGCTTGGTCGGCCATTTCGAGATGCCGTAACGACTATGTTCGGTCTACCACACTACAGTAGAACTCTAATATTAGGCCTCAGACTTCTTTTACAATCAACCTTTTACTCACCTTATGCCATCAAAATGAAAATTATTAAGCGTGTTATTGTTAAGGGCATACTATAAAATGTTTCAGATAGAAAGAGGAGTTACTCCCAGTGATATAGTCTAAGTACGCTTGCTTCCGCTACATGAGGGAGAGTCATATTAGCGGGGCTACGTAAAGAAGACTGGTGCCTCCAGAGCTAGGAGAATGCGCTATTAGTGCTTTGTTATTATATCGGAACTAACTGGAAGATCTGTGAGCAATAAATCTGCAGAGAAAAGCTGTAGGGCGTCTACTCGTACACTGCAGTGCGTCGCCAGGGGTTCAGGTCATCCGAGCTTCTCACAAAGCTGACATGACCCCAAACGCGCGACCAAATTCTCACTCCCAGCTGATCTGCAGCTACGACTGGTCGCCCTCCTTAACCGTTGATGTGCTGGTGATCAACGGGTCCGTAAGAATCGTTCTCAACAGAAGCTATTTTTAGCCTACGCAAACATCAATTGTTGACCATAACCAGGCGTATATGCCACAAAGCCGCCAACACATACCTTATGACTCTAATCTCTCGTGGAGGTATATATCAGTATGCATGGTTTACCTTGCACATCCATAAACTCCACAAATGGTCAGGTGGATTTGCAATAGCTGGCAGTAGCATTCAAAGAAGATGGGCGTCAAACAGCCAGTTGTAGGGGATCAGGTTTGAGATGGTTAGCATCAAATCCCACATATCAAGCAAAGATCTCCCATAAGACTATCAGCTTCGCTCCCTTTTCAAGCTCCATTCTACAGATAACTAACTTTTTAACTTCATTCCAAATCTTTCTCTTCTTAGTTTCTTGATTCCCTTGGCCTTGAAAATGGGCAGTTGTGCTGAATCAGATATTAACACAATGAGAACTACAAGGACTTTAGAGGAAATGGGCATCGACCTAAATAATAATACAGAGAGCTTTGTTTCCTGTTGCATTACTGCTTAGTTATTTGCGACTATCTCACCAAAACTAATACAGATACCAAAAACTCAACTCTACCTCCTAGTAGATGTTGGGTATGGTACTGCCAACTTCCTGGTTGCCCAAAATACTACTCAGCATGGACTTGCAAAACCAATTTCCTCCTTCACCTCTATAAGACACTAATACATCGTGAGGACGACAATACAATGACACATGGAAGTCGACGTACACTAGCAAAAAGATGGAGGAAGGAAACTGCGTATGATCTCAGCGAGCCAAAAGAATCACCACCACAACATAATGACGATGAAGGTGGGAACACATGAAATTGGCGCACAGAATTACATCGCCTCAAGAGCCCGCAGACGAACTGTTATGTGTTATAGTACAAGTTCACGGGAGGGGATTTCAAGTTGCTTATCTTCACTGTCATTTGGCTTCAGATCCGTAGCGAGCTAGCTTCCCTGTAGGCAAATATCTTAGAGGCTTGCTGGCCACCTTGCCTGGAAGGGGCCAATGTTAGACTTGCTTATTCCTCTACCAATCAATTCGCGATATGGCAGCGATGTGCTGTCCTCAGGAGGTACAGCTACTGCTTTTGAGGGGGGTAGCCCTTCACCCAAATAAGTGTTTATAAGCCTATCTAAGGCCAAGTTCCGAATTCTCAACGCAAGCTTTCGACATCCTAAAATCCCACAGATTCAAGAATGCCACGCAAAGGACGCAAAGCCGCGGAATTGTGGTCGCTTCACCCAAAGCTTCATGACAATGTAGCACAGTTATTAAACGAGGAAAGGCCTTCAACTAGACTTCTTCGACGCCGATGATGAGGAAACCAACATCGAGGAACGGGACACGAACGTTATGGGTCGATTCATATGCCCAAATAGCGGATGTCACTCTAGCGGTTGGTCGAGCAAAAAGATCGCGATTACCATTCGCATGTAACCCCGACGGTTATATAATGCGCGAGTGTATCACCAACGATGCAAAAATTACAGAGCCGTTGGTCGGCCAGTCCTGGATCATGGGTGCTATGCGGAAAGAGTAACATACTGGCTCAAAAAATGGAATGGAATTGAGGTACAGCGACCCAACTATTCTGGTCAGAGCAGAGGTCCGCATGATAGTGAGCTGAGTGAGGGATGTAGAGCTGGTCATTGTCCCAACTCGAATGAGGATTTAGCATCAGTCCTGGCTAGGTAAGTTTCATATCAGGATTTCTTTTATATACTAACCAACCATTCTAGATTGTCTATCTGAGCACTGCGGCTGAGGTTGTTCAAGTAGAGCTGGCATACGGTACAATTCGCAGCCGTCTCCATACTTCATGGCCTTGCTTCTATCTCTCCTATTATTATTTTTATATTACCTTCAGATTATCCTTAGTCCTATTTGAATTATTATATTACTTATGAACCCTATACCTATTTAGGATATCATTAGGCTACCTGGATAGTAGGCCTTAGGCAAGTATAGAATATAGTCCAAGGACTATATCGCCTGTTGCCAAAGTAGTGACTAGCAGAGAACAGCAGAGATTGATCCCAGGGTGTGACAGATATACTATTTATATTAGCTAATATTTCTCTATTTTTTAATATATTTCTTATCTTAATATCTTTGTTTTTAACTCTTAAGTAGTAGTATAACTGTATAATCGAAATTTAAGAGTAGTAGTCTCTAAAACTACATTTACATTTCTATTCCATTTTTTCTACTTTAGATATCTCTACTAATCTTTAATTATTTTGATAATAATGCTACATAAAATGATGAAAGTTGAAACAGTTAGCTAGCAGCCAAAAATGGCTACACTTGATGCCGTTTTACAAGTCCAACTAATGCTCAGCATCTTTGGCGTTATATATAATAATCACACACCTAACAGGTTTACCACCATGGCCTAATGCTATTTGGTTTTCCCCTGTTGCTTGTGGCCCTGATCCCTAATATTTAACTATCATGCTACTACTGTCTAAGTGCTGGTTTATTAGCTATACCTTATTTCCCTTAAGGAGGGGAGCTATTTTTAGCTCCCCTTATGACCATCTTATTTACCCTAATTCAATAAGTGACCTGGATAAAGGACTCTTCCTGGTCCTTTCTGCGACCGCATGTCGTCTGTACCCCGTGTCGGGATTGAGTAATTGCGCGCCTGCTGCCTTCCTTAGAAGTGGTAGCTGTTTCTCAGGCTCCCTCTCCGGAATCAAACCCTAATTCAGCTGCTACCAGCTCCTTCGCTAGTTAAGGCGGCCGATGACCCGATGACAAACCAGATCTTCCCGGCCCCCATGCACGAAAGCATGTCTGATCTTTCTGTGTATACTCTGGCAAGCGAACTGGAGGAGGCTTTTGACGAGAACCCCCGAGGAGGAGGACAGGGGAAGTGGTGTTGGGAGAAGAGTCCCTTTGTGATTTACGTGAACACTCTATTGGATGCTTACAGCAAGGAGCACAGCATTTCACGACAGTTTTGATTGTCCTTGGATATAGATTATGGCAAGGGCAACATGAATTAGGACTTGGGCTTCAACGGATACGAGTGGGATACCTCAATGCAATCTCTCCAGGGCACACGAAGTTTTATCTTATACATGCCATAAGCAAAGTCCCGGCATTTATTAGCATCGAATTACTGTCCATTGTGGTTATGTGTTCTGCAGCAGACTAATTCGAGCGATTGTCGTCCGCAGAGAGATGGACTCCAACCTAGACCATAATGGCTCACGGGGAATGCGTCCGCCAGGACTAGCTTTATTCAGGCGCTGTTATTTCAAAATTGGTACACGCCGGAATCACTAGGGGCGGAATATCTGAACAAGTGAGAGTCGTGGACGGTAAACAAAAATGTTATTGGTTGATGTTGACTTCAAGCCCTGTCGACACTGTTATGCGGGTGAGGCAGTAGTCCGTCGACAGAGGACAAAACACATCCAGTCTGCTGCAAAATCAGCTTCTGCCTCCGTCCCCTACATGTGGTATCTCGGCATCGGCAGTGGATATTGTACGGTCACTGATAGAACGAGAATGAATAGGGACTCCGATTGTCAATCGTACGGCATTAAACAGACTGTAAAAGTGCAAGCTAGGCCAATCCAGAGCCAGAGCTTCAGCCGAGGGCTTGGCGTTGACTTTTCACAGTCCTCTGGCATGTAATAGTTAGCGTCTATGAGGTCAGCTGTCTCATTTGCTGGAGAGTAAGAGGAAGACTCAGGTGTGGGTGACTGTTCAGCCCGACTGTGGAGAAACACGAACTGGTGTGCCTAATTTTGCGGGGTTTTCATCACACTTCCCCTCTGGCATCGGAAAATTCAGCAGAAATCAGCTTCGGTCTTTGCCGTATCACGATCAATGTATATATCTGGAGTTCGCGTAGACGAGTCCCAATCTAGCCAAACTCGCAAACACAATCTTCAGCCCGGCACTTCGCGGACGGACAAAATAGCTACAGTGATATCGCATGGGCGCTCTCGGCTATCTTTGATGGATGGCAATTCGAATGTATTCAGCAAAGCAATTCCGCTTCGGCCGCTCCTTAATCTGGCGCTTTGAGTCATAATTTGCATAGGCTTTGATTTCCTTTGCTACTGCAGGGGACTATATCCAGGAGACTGGTTCCACCGCTACTTCTAAATGCATCGCATCTATGATCCTTGCCGCTTGAGGCTATCCAACCCGCAAGTATCAATCGACGGATTATCACCCTCGGTTTTGCGTGCCAGTGACCCACATGTGATAAGTACTTCCATTTCTATGTGCCGTCCGGTGAAGAAGAAATGAAGGATGCTCTGTTGCCTTTACCAACACTCAAAGTGGGTCGGGATGCGGAAAAGGATCCCCTCGTTTAGCAGAAGACTAGAGGACGTCGCGTGCATACGAGAGAGGAGTTGAAGGATTGACGTTACATCGACTCGAGGATTGCATGTGATGGACTCTCATCGTCCTATCAATTGGACAAGGATATGAATTTGTATAAACGCAGTATGGACGCTCAAAAGAACGAGCAGTCGCAACCTTGGAGTTTCCGACAGCGTACCCAAGATGCATTGGGCAATACAGCTTTGGATAGTGTCGTTTTCCTTGGGCGTTCTCGCTCTTCCAACCGGCCGAGATGCGCTTGATCATCCCCTCGAAGACCCATTCTATAGTGCTCCGAAAGGATTCGAATCCACTGCTCCTGGCACCATTCTGAGATGGCGAAATCCGCCCCATCCTATCTCAGCCTTTGGCTTTGCCCCGATCAATCTTGCTGCTTCTTATCAGCTTCTGTACCGCTCAACGGACTCCTTTGGTGAGCCCATTGCGGCTGCCTCGACCATCCTCGTCCCGCACAATGCAGACTACACCAAGCTGCTTTCTTTCCAAGTAGCCCAGGACGCAGCCAACCCCAACTGCGCCCCTTCGTACGGTTTCCAGCTTGACTCAGCCACCGACGATGAGCTGGGGATGATCATGCCCCAAGCGGAGCTGGTCCTGATCATCGCGGCACTGGACAAAGGCTGGGTGGTGACTGTGCCGGATCACTTGGGTCCAAATGCCACCTTTCTCGCAAATAATCTTTCAGGACATGTGGTGCTTGACAATGTCCGCGCCGCGTTAAGGTCGTCTACATTTACAAAGATCTCTCCCAAGGCCACAATCACGCTTTGGGGATATTCCGGGGGAAGCCTGGCGAGCGGATTCGCTGCAGAACTTCGGGCGTCGTATGCGCCAGAGCTCAACATCGCCGGGGCGGCGCTAGGAGGGACAGTTCCGAAGATCATGCCGGTGTTCAGCTCAGTGAATAAGGGCATCTATGCAGGACTCCTTCCTGCGGGGATGCAAGGCCTCTCTAATGAATACCCAGCCATCGAACGAATTCTTTATGATCATCTCGTTCCCGCTAAAAAGGCAGACTTCGTTAAGACCAAGAACCTGTGCGTCGTCGGAGACCTACTCAAGTACTCATTTCAGGACTTCTATGGGTACATCACAGACCCGAATATGCTCAAAGATCCTGAAGTGACACGAGTTCTCGCTGAAAATGCAATGGGACAGCATGTGCCTGACATTCCGTTGTTCATCTATAAATCCGCCAACGATGATGTGAGTCCGGTCGGTGATACAGATGCCCTGGTTTCTGGCTACTGTGGTGCCGGCGGGAAAGTCGAATATCACCGGGATGAGCTGTCAAATCATGCGACAATGGCGGTCATCGGCGTCCCGAATGCGCTGTTGTGGTTGCAGGATCGCATGAACGGAGTTTCTGCTCGTGCCGGCTGCAAGACGCAAACCGTCCTGACAGGACTGCTGGATCCGCGAACCTTAGCCGTCCTGGGTATCGATTTGATCAAGATCCTCCTGGCCTTGTTGTCGGCACCTGTTGGGACATTTGTAATTGGATGATTTGCAAAAATCCATGATCCTATATAACAACGCGGCATGTTTCGGGAAAATAAGAATCGAAACCTCAGACATCAGAAAGATGTGTAAAAGCCCATTTTGCCTTCACTTATACAGTGCAGCAACAGATTAAACGATACTTACTTGTCCTTGGCTGGAGTTTCACTATGACATGAACGACAAGTCGTCACCGCAAGTTACATTACCTTACTGGAAGTGGAAGATAATGGTACCTTAAACAATTGTGTACTTCCCCTTGGGAGAGAATTAGCTTCAATTATATTCCAAAATTGATCCATAACTAATAGTAAGCAAAGTTTAATAGTCAAGCATCTACAGGGTCCAAGTTAAGGTATGAGGTATAGTATAGACATATAATCATACTTGTAAGCCACAGCCTCCTGAATATGTATATACTTGTAGGTAACAGAAATTACACCTATATCTTTGATAAAATTAGCTTCTTAGACATTTAGATAGAGAAATAGTATTTTACAGCCTTGTGAAGTTGTGAAAGAGTATTCAAATACTCTGGACTATATATGCTCTGAATATATTGCTTATATAAATAGCATATATGAGCATGATTGAGAATACCTACATTAGTTAACTATTCCCAGGTGAGAATTGCACATTGCATAGCTAAAGGTAACAAACTGCATCAAAGCTGTCCCCTTCCTTCTTCAGTCAGAGATTAGTCTCTCGGTATTATCCTCCGCCGACCGATAGAAGCCCAGCGCCGTGATCATCGGCTTATCATCGAAGCGGTAGAGATAGACCGTCTTACCCACCTCATGCTGGTAGGCATGCGGCATGCCAGGAGGGCACACAGAAGGTGTCTGCCGCCTTCCATTCCAGCGTTTGGCCTCCGACTTCCGAGCGACCCTTGCCGGTGGTGACATGATAAACAGCGGACAGGGTGTCTTGCCGGCGCGAAGACGACGTGCTCGCATTCAGCCTCTCTATGTAACCGCCCAGCACACGACTCACTGATCGTTCCCCCCTCCGTTAGTCCCAACCGTGCGGAAGGGGGCATGGCGTCGGGGAGTGTTTTACCTTCTCGGCCTTCGGCTTCAGATAGCGCTGTGTGGCCTAATTGCCCTCCGTCCCATCCAACCGAGCCTTCATCTGGTCTCAGGGAAAGACAATGGGAGAGCCAGACGTGTCGACATCCTCGGCCTGGGAGCGAGGCTCGCTAAAGTGCTCGACAAAATGGACCGGAAAGTGTCGGAAGTTGGGCAGATCCAGGCCGTCCAGCCAGATCATCGTGCCGCTGCCATCCTTGCCATGGTCATGGTAGTTCCCGGAATCATTACCGCGCCCTCGAGCTGCCTAGCTCTATCAAGGCGGGTGCGGTCCACATTAATTCCATGACCGTGCATGACGAGCCAACTCTGCCTCATCGTCACCCTGCATCCGTAGGGTCGACCGGAGTGAACATTGGCTGGATCGTGTTGGACTCAATAAACCCCTTTTGCTCCAAGTTCTGCAGTGCCCGATAGTAAGATGGGAATACTAAGGCCGGAACAAACTTTGTTGTGTGGGTTAAGTTTGAATAAATGGCATAATCTCCAGAGTATGCCGTCACCAATCACGCAACTGAGCAGTGAATGAGTGCCCGCCAAAGTCTCGAATCGCGGGTACAATTGGATCTTAGATGAGGAAAACAAAGATTGTGAAGTTTTCGCCACGGCCAGCGGGCGATTTGATGCTGCCAACAGACATGGCCGTCTATCTACTCAAAGAGAGCTTCTTGAATATAATGGCCACTTTTCCAAGCAGTCTCTTCACACGAGCGAGTCGCGTGGCTCCGCTACAAGGCGTGATACCAATCCTCCCGTCCAACTCACTCCAAAGCACATCGATCTGTCTGGCAGATAGCAAACCCAGGGTACCCCCCTCAGGCATCCCACTGATGCCTAGAGCACGTTCCATCCCCTCCAGTCGGTGAACAGTGACGTTACAGAAGAGTAGACCCTGCATGCATGGGTTTTCTAGGGGTAACCCTCCAAAGGTGATGCCTGGGATAGTGGCGATAGGGTCAATGGCGAGTCGCGCGATGCGGGCAGTTAGGTGCTCAAGAAACAGCTCGTAGAGAGCAATGAGCTGGCTAAAGATACTTGTGACGGTCAGGGAGAGAGGAGCTAGCAATGGTTGCGCGGCGGCGAATGGGTAGGTCAGAGAAAACGCGGAGGTCGGATCATGGCGGTTATTGTTGGCGGATTGCAACGGCACTGTGAATGGATTTTGTGAGCTGCAGAGCCGCTGCAGTATCTGCAAGAACACTTCCGACGTGTTCAACATGAACTCGGCCAATGTGTAATTGTGAATAAACAACGGGCTTTCTCGGTAGAGGATGCTATTCAGGTCTAGAATCGCCTTGTACCTTTCAGTAGCTGTGATGCGGATGTGTAAGTCAATGTTGATCTTAGAAAGTTTGGCTATGGCGTCTGAGCTCTCAATATCGCCCGCTGGACTGCCTCGTCCCAGTACTGGCAGAGTATCTGGAGCGCAATTGATGGTAATAGCTGCCGGATCGAGCAAGTGAACACCTGTGTCTGTGAAGTCGAAGGTCGAGTCGAAGTCGGGCAAGAGAACGTCGCGATCAAAGAGATGGCCAACCTTCCCAGTGAGCGAGTCATCATAAAACGAAGGCATTCCAGTGGTCGACCCTATTGGTGCCGGAGAGAAGGCATCATCTGCTGCTGTCACCCGAGACGGTGCTGGTGTTGGCGTGGCTGCTGGCGAGACCATTCGGCTGACTCCGGGCCAGTCATAGACCTCTAGGAACGAAGGAGTCCCCTGGGATTTTCCATGAGGGTTAAGCCGGCTCTGCCGCTCGAATATACTACTTGGCGGCTCTTTGACGCTTGGTCTTGACTTTAGTCCTGGCGTTTTGGGCGCATCAGGGGCAGAAACCGCCGCTCTCTTCGGCCTCCCAACTTTCCTCTGTTGTCCGATAGTACACGCTGCACCAAGCGTCGTACACCGTGCGCATTTAGCGGCACTTTCTTGTATGCGCGTACATCTCGACTTATGTTTCCTGCAGAGCTCACAAGAGAAGCGCCTCTGCGATGGATGGATGGATGTGGCCCCCATAATGGTCTGTCCAACGGGCTCATAAAGTCTAATACGAAGGACCAATGACGCCAGGGCGAGGCTCAAGCCAGTGCAACGATAGTTTCTGGGGGCCGTGATGAAAATGCCCGGCGGAGGGTTTTTGTTTCTCAGAAAAGCTGATAAATATCCGTTTTCCTTGCCAGAGAGTTTGGTTTCGGGATGTTAGAAATGACCGAACGGCGGTGATCCAGACAAGTACTTAATGTTGGTCACAGAATACGATCACTAATCATTCCGCTCATGGTATGAGTCGGCGTCGGGGTCAAGATTCTGCGAACAATTGGCCACCTAGCTCCTGGGAGGGCTTAACTAATGCAAGGGCGCGATATGGTAAATTCGGTTTCATGCTACGGTGTGGCGATAGTCTTAATTAGCCCCATCGCCAATCAAACACCGTACCGGAGGGTTTAATGTTGAGTAATCATAACTCGGATCTTTCGACTAAGGAGGGTTTCTTCGTTGCTTAGTAGAGAACGGAACAAGAACTGCCACGCAACCATGAATGCAGGGTTTGAACAGGCAATGGAGCGTATCCAACGCCATGGATACGCTCGTTCGGGCTGCTTGTATATACAGGTGTACGCCTCTCTTGAGTTTTTCACTGGATTTTACTCTCTTACGCATTTCATAACGTCTCTGTATTCGTCCACCTCTTCCCTTTCACAATGAACACCAGTTCGACATCCGTGGACACAGAGTCCACCACCGCTGACGAAGCACTGCACGCAGCGGAGGACAAGACGGAAAATGTACCCGCCTTTCGTACCAGGACGACGTGGCACATGGCACCAGAAGTGTACAAAATGAGGGAGCGAGATGAAGCAGGTGGTGAGAAGCCCAGGAAGCTCGGCGTGACCTGGGAGAATCTTACTGTCAAAGGCGTCGGCAGTAACGCCACGTTCAACGAAAATGTACTCTCTCAGTTTTTCCCCTTCCATAGGGGTAGCAAAGGTGCTCAGCAGAAGATCATCATTGAAGATTCATATGGATGTGTTAAGCCAGGAGAGATGCTGCTTGTGCTTGGACGTCCTGGCGCCGGCTGCACGACGTTGCTGAACGTCCTCGCTAACAATCGGCGTGGCTACGAGGAAGTCACCGGAGACATCCACTATGGAAACATGTCTGCCGAGGAGGCCACACAATACCGTGGGCAGATCATCATGAACACGGAAGAGGAAATCTTTTTTCCAACTCTGTCTGTCGAGGACACCATTGACTTCGCCGCTCGCATGAAGGTTCCTTACCACCTGCCCCCTGGGATCGAGTCCCATGAGGAATATGTCCAGTCCTACAAAGAATTTCTCCTGCGATCAGTGGGAATATCCCATACCGCGAAGACAAAGGTGGGAGACGCTTTCATCAGGGGTGTCTCGGGAGGGGAGAGGAAACGTGTGTCCATTATTGAATGCCTGACCACCCGCGCGAGCGTCTTTTGCTGGGACAATTCGACGAGAGGTCTCGACGCCAGCACAGCACTCGAGTGGATCAAGGCAATCAGGGTAATGACCGACGTGCTCGGGCTCACGACGATTGTTACACTCTATCAGGCAGGCAACGGCATCTACGAGCATTTCGACAAGGTCCTTGTCCTCGACGAGGGCAAGCAGATCTTCTATGGTCCCCAGCAAGATGCTGTCCCGTTCATGGAAGACCTCGGCTTTATGAGGGACTCTGGTTCCAATCGAGCGGATTTCCTGACGGGCGTGACAGTTCCTACCGAGCGCCTTATTGCTCCTGGATACGAAGACAAGTTCCCATGTACCGCTGGTGAGATCCTGGCCGCGTACAAACGGTCAGCAATCCAGCCCAAGATGCTGGGAGAGTGTCAAAGCTATCCAGTAAGCGAGGAAGCCGCCGAGAACACGGCTGTCTTCAAGGAAATGGTCTCTCGAGAGAAGCACAGGGGTGTGTCTGAAACATCTCCCGTCACTACTGGCTTGATTACCCAAGTGAAGGCCGCCGTTGTCAGACAGTACCAACTTATGTGGGGTGATAAGGCAACGATCTTCATGAAGCAAGGCGCCACAGTCATCCAGGCTCTCCTCGGCGGTTCTCTCTTCTACTCTGCTCCCGATAATTCCGTCGGTCTTTTTCTCAAGGGCGGTGCCCTCTTCTTCTCCATACTCTACAACGCACTCATCGCCCTATCCGAAGTGACCGACTCTTTCACTGGCAGGCCCATTCTAGCTAAGCACCGCTCCTTCGCATTGTACCACCCAGCGGCTATCTGCATCGCCCAAATCGCCGCAGACTTGCCCATACTATTATTCCAAGTAACGCCCTTCGGCCTTGTCCTCTACTTCATGGTCGGCCTGAAGGCCACGGCTGGGGCCTTTTTCACTTACTTGGCTACTAACTTCATGACTGCCTTGGCGATGACGGGTTTCTTCCGCTTCGTCGGCGCCGCATTCCCTACTTTCGACGCTGCGACCAAAGTCTCGGGTCTTTCAATTGTGGCCTTATTTGTCTACATGGGCTACATGATTATCAAGCCCCAAATGCATCCGTGGTTGAGTTGGATCTTTTGGATCAACCCCATGGCCTATGGGTTCGAAGCTCTGCTCGGAAACGAATTTCATGGACAAGAGATACCCTGTTATGGCCCTAACCTTATTCCAAATGGCCCTGGCTACGTTGACGGCGAGGGTGGGCAATCATGTGCTGGTGTCATTGGCGCGCCACCAGGTACGACGAGTTTTACAGGCGATGCGTATCTCGCAGCCATGTCCTTTAGCCATGGCCATATCTGGCGCAACTTCGGCATAAACTGCGCCTGGTGGTTGCTCTTCGTTGCGCTCACCATATTTTTCACTTCCAGGTGGAAGCTGCTGGGAGAAGGTGGCCGCAAACTCCTTATTCCTCGGGAGCAACAGCACAGGTCCAAGCATCTTCTGCAGTTGGGAGACGAGGAAGCGCAAGCTACAGAGAAGTCCGCAGTCAACCCCGGATCTGATGCGTCAGGCGGCAACCCTGGGAATGGCCTCCTCCGCAACCGGAGCATATTCACCTGGAAAAGCTTGACCTATACGGTCAAAACCGCTGACGGTGACCGCGTTCTTCTTGATAACGTACAGGGTTATGTCAAGCCAGGCATGCTTGGGGCGTTAATGGGTTCATCTGGCGCTGGAAAGACGACTCTTCTTGACGTCCTCGCACAACGAAAGACGTCTGGTACTATCCATGGATCTGTCTTAGTCGATGGACGCCCTCTGCCTATTTCCTTCCAACGCTCGGCCGGCTATGTCGAACAATTAGATGTCCACGAGCCTTTGGCGACCGTTCGCGAGGCTCTGGAATTCTCGGCCCTCTTGCGGCAATCTCGTGATACACCCACCGAAGAAAAGTTGCGATATGTGGACACCATCATCGACCTTTTGGAACTACATGACCTCGAACACACTCTTGTTGGTCGCCCAGGGAGCGGTCTCTCAGTGGAACAGCGTAAGCGTCTTACTATTGCCGTTGAGCTGGTCGCAAAGCCGAGTATCCTGTAAGTTGTGACCTCCGGCAAATTACTGTAGCCTCACGCAACTTACTGACACTTGTGTTTGCGTGGACAGCATCTTCCTCGATGAACCCACCTCGGGGCTCGACGGCCAGGCCGCCTACAATACTGTTCGTTTCCTTCGAAAACTAACTGAAGCCGGACAAGCCGTCTTGGTCACTATCCATCAGCCATCCGCTCAACTGTTTGCGCAGTTCGATAAACTACTATTGCTGGCTGCGGGCGGAAAGACCGTATATTTTGGAGATATCGGCCAGAATGCAAACACCGTTAAGGAATACTTTGGTCGCTATGGAGCCCCTTGCCCACCTGAAGCAAATCCAGCGGAGCATATGATTGATGTGGTGACAGGGATGGGAGGTGATGGTCAAGATTGGAGCCAGATCTGGCTACAGTCCCCGGAACATGACAACCTGTCCAAGGAACTAGATACGATGATTGCAGAAGCCGTCGCTCAGCCCCCAGCCATCAATGATGACGGACATGAATTTGCAGCTTCGCTGTGGACGCAAACGAAGCTTGTGACGCACCGCATGAACATCTCGCTCTTCCGGAACATTGAATACCTTGACAATAAATTCGCGATGCATATCAGCCTAGCGCTATTGAACGGCTTTACCTTCTGGATGATCGGAGATGCCCTTACAGATCTGCAGCAGAACCTATTCACCGTCTTCAACTTTATTTTTGTTGCGCCGGGTGTCATTTCCCAGCTCCAGCCTCTGTTCATAGACCGCCGCGATATCTATGAGGCGCGGGAGAAGAAGAGCAAGATGTACCACTGGGCTCCCTTCGTCACCGGGCTCATCGTCTCAGAATTTCCCTACTTGCTTGTTTGTGCATTGCTGTATTATGTCTGCTGGTACTTCACTTGCGGCCTTCCTACCTCGGCAGACCATGCTGGCAGTGTCTTCTTTGTTGTGGTAAGCCTCCACCCACTCCCCTTTATGGGTACAACAGCTTACAGTGTTCACAGGTAATGTACGAGTGTCTTTACACTGGTATTGGACAAATGATTGCTGCTTATACCCCCAACGCCGTCTTCGCATCACTCGTCAATCCTCTGGTCATCACAACTCTTGTCTCATTCTGCGGCGTTATGATTCCATACAGCCAAATTGTGCCGTTCTGGAGATATTGGTAAGCTGAATTCGCATTTTGTCTGACCAGTCTAGTTCTGAGCGCTTGCTAACTGCCGTCCTCTACAGGATGTACTATATCGACCCCTTCAACTATCTCATGAGTTCCCTGCTGGTCTTCACGACATGGGACAAACCGGTTCAGTGTAAGCCCGAGGAACTGGCTATATTTGCCCCTGCTCCAAATCAGACTTGTGGCGAATACCTTGAGATCTACCTCCGCGGCATGGGGGCGGGCGCGAATCTTCTCAACCCGGACGATACCACTGACTGTCGTGTGTGCCAGTACACCGAAGGTAGCAATTACCTCCGCACACTGAACCTAGCAGAAGAATCTTATGGATGGAGGAACGCGGGCATTGTCGTTGTCTTCGTGGTTGGTATCTACGGGCTGGTGTTCCTCATGATGAAACTCAGGACCAAAGCCACCAAGAAGGCCGAGTCTTAGAGAGGCGCCCTCAGAAAAGGAAGCATTATGGTAGTCTTCTCACTTCAACTACTTTCGGCATCTTATTTTTCCACCCTTTTGGGCAAGTATATTCTCAATTCACTTTTATAGGTTCGCCAGCAGTACGATCTATCCGTTCCCCTGAATGGGACTGGAGGAGAGTCTTGCTTTCTTTTACCTCTGTCTTTGTTGCAATTACTCCGTTTAATAGACCATAGATAATAATTCTACTTATCAGATTAGTCTCTTTAAGTCTATTAAATAGTATAGGTTTTATTAAGATTAGCTATAGTTATAGTGTTAACCTGATCCTGTGAGTCCATTCAGAGAAAACTGTATACACCCGTGTGATTTTATGGTTGACCATGAACTGCAGGAATTTGCTATGGAATAACACTTGCCGCGTCCTTTGCCTGAACGGAAAACTCTTGCAGGGCCATACAACCAACCTTTCCAATGTCGAGAAAGTCGCCGTATAAAAAGCTGTATTGAACTGGATGATATTGGGGCCATTGACGGCGTTCACCCTCTTCTTCTCGTTATGCTCTCTGGCAGATTCTATCCAAGCCTTCCACGCTTCTTCCTTCACAAGAAGTTCTTCCACACACTTGAGCTTCTCTTTTGGCACTTCTTTATGGGAATAGACCGAGTTTTAACATCAGGTTCGATCTCGAATGTTGAGTTTGGGCCTCGCCTTATATATCATTTTATATGCGAGGCACCTTCTTGGAAATGCTCTGTTTCACCAACTTATCCACCCATAGGTACACCCGAACATTGACAAGTAACATCAAGATAGAACGACAGCTCATGTGTCAGGCAAGGCCTTTGGAGTACGGGACGTGATGGCTGGGCAAACCGGAGCGAACCTCTGTGGACAGTATCGGAGGTACCTGTAAAGAGGACAAAAGATCGGGGCTAAAATTGATGTAAAAACGGAAACTGGAATGCACAGTATTGTCCTCAAAGGACCGCTCTATCTTAATACGAGAATCCGATGGTATGTACGTGAGATAAATTCTCCCCACGGGGTCATCAGGCAAGTCCCTAGATTGTGGAGTCCTTCAACAGCTGCAGTTGAAATGCCACAGTATCTCCGATAATTTCGTCCAATCCTCGTAGCTTGAGACTGAGGCCTTTCTCTGCTTTGGTCGTGTTGACGTTCCAACCTTGACCTACCGCCTTCTCCTTGAGCTTCCAGCTTTCTCCCGGGAACTTCTTCACCAAAATGGCCACAATGTCAGACCATCTAACACCACCGGGGGAACTGACAAGGTATCTGCCAGCCAAGACGCCGGGTTTCAAAGCCTTGACATGCGCCTCGGCGACGTCGTTGACGTGTACAAGTGTCAACGCACTAGGATCAGGTACAACCTCCCCAGTCATGACCGCGCTGAACAGCACCCCATTACTGACACCTACTTCGGCCGGAGAGGACTGGAGAACGTCCGGTCCACACACCAAGGAGGGATGGATTGTGACGATGTCGAAGCCTGGGCTAGTGGTCGAGACGAAGGATTCAGCTGCCTGCAGTGCCAGCAGCTTGCTGGCCTGGTAGAGAATCAGAGGATTTGCCGAGGATTCAAAGATTGGAAGATCAGCAGAGATGGTAGTGTTCCAATTGTCATTGTGCTCGCTGATTGGATCATCCGAAGGCACACCACCAAGAGGCATCAAAGACGCAATTGAAGAGGTGATGACGACCCTCTTGATGCTCGCAACCTTGGCCGCCTCAGACAGAATAGCCGTAGTCCCGCTAATAGCGCCAGGGAAGTAGTCCTCCTTCGTCATTCCCTTAGGTAGAGGCGAAGCAATATGCAGAACATAGTCCACTCCGACCAGATGCCCAGCGAAGGCGTCTGGTCTGGTAATGTCATGAACAACGATAAACTCCACGTTTTCCGAGTAAGACGAGAGGGCCGATCTAATCTTTGGGATCTGAGCTTCATTTCGGACGCTCAGACGAAGCCGATACCCTGCTTTCAGAGTTTCGAGCGCTGTGGCACAACCGATGAACCCGGAGGCTCCGGTAACGAAAACAAGTCCTTCCGACATTATAGATAGGGGTCAACGAAGAGAGCAAGTAACCGGACGTTCAAAGGTCAAAAACTGATGATGCTCAAGACCTTGAGATTTGAGGAATCTGTAATTGCCAACCAGCCAGCCTGACCAGGACAAACTGCATTTAAGTAACGGATGGTGGCATGTACTCAATGTGAGTAGTAAGTCAAACTCTCCTCGAGCCTTAACTCCGTTGAATAAACGCCGTCTCGGCTGATTAGACTGACCGTCCCAGTGTCTGATGAGTGATTGACGGAACGCGCCTATCATGACTACTTGGAGACGGATTTCTTAGGGTCTCGGCGTTCTTCCTAATTTTGTCGGATCCAGAAGAGATTAAGGTTGGAGTCTTCTGGGCGATATGACTACTTTAGATGAGGCATTTTCGGCTTACTTTTAGGGTTGAACTATAAATCGCACCTCACCTTGATTTTGATTATTCAACATACATCCATAATCCACAGCGAGTGAGACTCCCCAAATAACGATACTGTAAGGCCAGATATATGCTATTCTAATTTCAGCCACCAAGAGCTGGGTTCCCTTAATTCTGAGGGAACATGCTTTATTCAAGGTTGAGGGATAACCGTCGAGATTATAAGCTATCTAGACCACGGTCTCCATGCTTTACCATAAAATACAAAGAAATTTTGGCGGCCGGGACACGACTATGTATGTTACTATCCTTTCGGAAAAGAATTTTCCTATACCGTAGAAATAGGCCACGTTTGCTCTCAACACCATATAACTTGTTATGCAGAGATGTGGTTGTCAAGATATGAAGTGATTTAATATGGTGTTTTGGGGTTTCCATGCTCCCTTCAGGTATGTAGCAGTATGATCACTAATCACACATATACGCCTCAATTTTGAAAGGAGGCTTAGTGGATAGCCCAATATCTTCAGAGACTCCTCCCTCCAACCTAGGTGACCCAAGCGGTGGCAATGTCAGGGCTGGAAACGGCGATAGAAAGTCGTACAGTACAGGCTCATTGATCCTTGGGGTGTTGCCATATCGTACGCCTCAAATTAATCTGGAGTTCTCGGGTTCTAATCGGATCGCACTTTATTTCCGGCCTTCACCATCCAGGTCGCCATATAGCGCACCCTCCCGGTTGATCCACCTTTCAGTCTTCAAATTCTGCTGACGCCGCTAGTCTGAAGACCTCACTGAACTGCGAATATTATATATCTGCTTACATCCGTTTATCTCCGGCGATCTTCCTCTCCTGGTGACGATAAAAGGACGCTTCGTCAGGGTGAGAAGAGGAATCAGCAAATTGATCAAACGATATCTGAACATCCGTCTGCAGCCAAGATTTTGTACCTTCTGTGAAGTGAGACTGAACAAATTGAAGACAGCGGCAATGCAAAGATCACTTGTTACAGGAGGCTCCGGCTTCATTGCCCTTCATGTGATAAAGTGTCTGCTCGAAAGGGGTGATCTCGTCAATACCACTGTCCGCAGCCTGAAGAACCTTTCGAAGTGCAAGCCCCTGCTTGATATGCAACAGACGTATCCAGGCAGGCTGAAACTCTTTCAGGCTGATTTGATGGAGGATGGATCTTTTCTGCAAGCGATGGAGGGCTGCGAGGTTGTCTACCACGTCGCCTCGCCGTTCTTAGTCCCACAACAAATCAAAAACGGCATGAAAGAATGCGTCGAGCCTGCTCTTCAGGGCACCTATAATGTTCTACAGACTGTGAACAAGACTGAGAGCGTTGAACGCGTCGTTTTAACATCATCTAGTAAGTGGAACTTCCGATCTGTTGCTCTAAGCGTATGCCTAAGCCATAACGCCTTTACTAGTCGCGGCCATGTACGGTGATAATTGGGATATCCTCAAGATGAAGGACAAAACATTGAGTGAAGACTATTGGAATACGACAAGCACTGCTACCTACAGTCCTTATAGCTACTCCAAGCTAGTCGCTGAGCGTGAGGCATGGAAAATATGTGACGCTCAGGAACGCTGGGACCTTGTGGTTATCAACCCGGGCCTCGTCCTCGGTCCGTCACTCACCTCCGAATCCGCATCCGGTAGCCTGTTCATGCTGGACGCTATGTACAAGGGCGAAAATCGCTCCGGTGTTCCGGAACTACACTACCCTGTGGTAGATGTGCGGGATGTAGCCGAGGCGCACATCAGAGCAGGAAAAAGTCACTCTGCCAAGGGGAGGTACATCATCGCCAGCGACCGCAGCATTTGCTTGCTGGATATGGCAAATTACGTGAGGGGAATACATCACAAGCCCGAATCGTTGCCCACGCGCAATCTTCCGAAACTTTTCGTCTTCGCCGCAGCACCCTTCATCGGTCTGCCCATGAAATGGGTGTCACGAAACATCGGCATCTCCTACAAGGTCAACAACGGCAAGAGTATCAGGGAGCTGGGGCTCTCATACCGTCCAGCAGAGCAGCTGCTGAAAGATCACTATTTGTCGTGGCAAAATCAGCACGCTGGCAGGTGACCTTTAGGGGCGTTATCGAAATGAGTGGCCACCACCGTCGCCGTCTGTATCTTCTGTTGTTGCTGTAGTTTCATAGTCGTTATTGCTGTTGTCTTCTGCTTGGACAACTTGATATCTTATTCTCAGATTGTACTTGATAATACACTGCTTCTGGTAGTTGGGTTTGGCTCGTTTCACCTAGCTTTGCTCTTGGTGGTCGCTGCGTCGCCATTACGTTTCACACCACTTTTGTCCAGTGGGTTCAATGTAAAAGCTAGAGGAACACGAAGTTATTGCACAAGTAGTGGAGAAGAGAGCGGAAGGGACAAGCCAGTATGGGCAAAAGAGGACGATGGCCGTGACACCCAAAACAGGTCTCTAAGCAAAGACAACTCCTCAAGAAACCTCAAATGAGGTTTAAGCCTTTCTATGGCCTGAGATCTGTATTCACCACTAAAAGCAGTGCATTGTTACCTCCCGTAACCACTGGGATGCGTATGGGGTTTCCTGAGGCAGAGACCTTGGTGTTCTTCTCCGAACACGTTTATTTAGACTTCAAAAAGGCTCCGAGTCCATAGCCAGCTTGCATAGAGTGGGCCCGGAGTTTATGGCAAAGCTCGTTCCATGGCCAAACGACATGACCCTTCCCATTACTAATTCATGATTATTCAACGCCCCGAACCTCGGGTACAGACTTAAAACAACTCAAGTGGTTTCTGCCTCAACTGATAATCAGGCTTTATTTTCCTAGGGAAATGTACGGAGTTAACGGATATGGCACCTGAAGACTAGATTCAAATGATGCGCTGCTCACGGTGCAGTCATTTAAAGCACGCTGCGTACAAATCCTCGTATATAAAGCCCTTCAAGTTGGATTACCAGTCTCCCTGGTACATGCAGCGTGTATGGCTAGTGACTGTGAGCAGACAACTGCTTTATGCGCTGGGAATCTGGTCCTGTTGCAAATGATGGTAAGGTCGGAGAGCTCCCTTCGTTCTCGCACTCTGGCATCGATCAAGGACAGCTCTTTGAATTTCGAAGTAGTATCTAGCTTACCTCATAAGGACATCCAAGGCTTTCCGGTCGCCGTAACGATCGCATAGCCGCGGTTCCCAGGGTGCTTGATGAAGTCTTGCCGCGCTGGTCCGTCCACTTGTTGACAAGTGAAAATGGGTGTCTTCAACCCATACCATGTAATAATGCTTTCGCAACGTCCTCATTGTTCAACGACATTATATTGCTTCATAGGAGATGGATTTTATCTAATGATGCTTTCCAATGGGTATCTGTTTCGACCAGTCCCTACAGTTCATAGGCTTGGTCAGCTCCCGCGCGTTTTGGCGGCCTAGCACCGCAGTATCCTGCCCCTTCGAACTGGCCGAAACCAAAAAGCTTCCCTCTGGCGAAACCCCCGGTTAACTAGCCTGTCAAACAACCACTTACTAGGAAAGGCCATGAGTGACGGTTCATACCGCAACTAAGTTGACAAGTACAGCGTGTTGCTGGTTAATATCAGCCGTCGTTAGGTACTACCTTACCGAACATTCTAATTTTTTATAGACTCCTTTGCCCGGTTCAAACTGTGCTAAATGCCCACTGCACGGACTCTTGACCTGGTCATTCATGGATCAGTGACTGTACCTAGACTGGTCGTGGATTGGATATGGATTGATCTGCAGGATGTTTGATCCAACCCATAACTAGATCAGCCTCACCCGGGGCCTATGCTTAGTGGCCAAGCAGAACTGGCCGGAGCTGCGCATGGGCCCACCCAGAAACTTAACACAGTTCAGCTATGCAACATGGTAACTGGAGCATATACCTGTGGGAATCATTTCGCTCCATCTCCATCTCGCCAGCGCGCAGCCGACTGTGCTCACCGTGCCTGGTGGCATTCTCCCACGGTGCATACAACGCCTTAGCGCAGCTGGTAGGCTACCATGAGGCCTTCAACACTTATCCAGAGGTGCTCCATCAGCAACCCATCAGAGCCAAATACTGGTGGAGCAGAAGGCTGCCCTGGATATTCTGAAGCAGATGTACATGCGGACACTGTATATTATCCAATTTTCTGACAAAAGGTGAGAGGGCCCCCTCAATGTACAGGCCAAGCTGGAAGACGCAGCAATCATGGTGTGGCCTGAGTGTCTGTCTGGGGGTTTCCTGGGCACCCTAGAAAGCAGTGGTATGTACTCGACTCTGTTGTATGTGATCCTGCCCTACTTTCATCTTCTCTTCTCGCTTCTCAAATCCTTCAGGTATATCAAGGAGGGGTTTGGTAAAGAGATATCGAAGATCAAATTATTAGTGAATTCCTCAGCGGGGGCGGACTTGATCTCATTGATGCAGTGGCCTGTGTCTGTTATGGCTATCTAATCCGAAGCCATAACAGAAATCCATATGTACAACAGTAAATTATCCCTGAGCTGGTTGCAGTGAAGCCTTGTATCTGGAACACTGGGGACCATTGAAGGGGGCGTGACATGATCCGGCCGAGAAAGCATTGCAAACAGACATTCTACTCAACAGATTATAATACGATGGAAAGACTCCACAACACACGTTAGTGATCACTAGACTTCGCCCATGAGAGGGATTCTTGGGAGATCTAGGCCAGGGACAATGAAGAAGTGAAATAAATACATTAGCCGCCTATTAGTTCCCTGCCTGGAGCCACAGCTTTACCGCACCAACCATCGCTAATTAGCTTCGGTTTGACGTAGCCCGTTTCCAGTTGTAGGTGCACAGCATAAGACTGGATTTGCAGTCAAAGCTTCCCCAAGTATACCTGGCATCATCATGATGTACATCTTTCTTTTACTCTTTTTTGTTTCCTCGACACAGATCTCCCATTAGTGGAACCTGCTCATGGTGTTTCTTTTCTAGGCCGTTATTGTTATAGGTCCTCACCTTTTTCAGCAAAAGCAGAACTATATTAAACTTTTTATTACAGTATCATGATAGGCAGCCCTAACAATCAACCTGGGTTTTGTAATCTATGATGCCACAATTACATGGCGTACAAGACTGGACGTTTTAAAATACAGTATGGGATTAGGCAGGCCAGCACGCTCTCTCCCATAGTCGCACTTACAAAGAGACATTTAAGCCGACTACACACTCGAACATAAGTGATGTCCCAAAACTCACCTAACTGATCTTACATTTCGTTAATAATCAACCGCGTTGATTAACATCATTTAGAAGGCACGTGGCTATGGCAACCATAAATCTTCCGCCTGGCTTCCAGTACGATCAGGTCCAGTTCTATAAGAAGCGAGTTCCGCCACGCACACAACCAACGCCTTTAGGTGCGCTGGCAAAGCTCGCTGGAAGCTTCACTGGAACAGGCTTTAATACAATCTTTCGCCCGAACAGCGGACCACCACCACTCGGAACAACATTCCCCAATCCTGTCTCTCCAACTCCTCCAGTGTTCCCCAGCGACAACGTCTTGGAGTTGAACCTGACAAAAGAGACAGTGACATTCTCTCAACCACTTTCTGCTGTGCCCAATCGCGGATTTGGGTCACAGAACGACATTTTTCTCAATGGCGTGCCTTATGTACAGGCTGTCAATGATGTAACAAACATGGAGACCGGAAGCGCTGATGGCAATGCCACTGGTATTCACTTCGAGACTGGATTGTGGATGAACATCCCGGCCACAAACAATAGTCCAGTCCTTGGAGATTCGCTTGTACGCATGGCGTCCATTCCGCATGGCACAACTATCAATGCTCAATGCCTAGCGCCTACAAGCACTTTCCAAGGTCCACCACAGATATCACCAGTCAGCTTGAAGCCTTTCGGCGTTGGAAACATACATTCAAAAATTGAGCTTAATAGCCTAAATGTTCAAGACTCTACTACTCCTCGGCTCCCACAGGATCTCTCAAAGTTTAATGCTGCTGGCACTATCACCCAAGATATCCTGGATGATCCGAATACCGTTTTGCGCAACAGCATCAAAGGACAGAATATTACCCAGACCATCGTCTTTACTGTGTCCACGGATCCTCCGCTTCAAGAGTTCGGTGGTGGGACGGCGAACATCGCATTCTTATTAGGCAATCCTGGGGCCACGGCGCCAAATTCAAACGCGTTCCAGATGAAAGCTACCTTTTGGATTGAGACGGTGGGATATTCTCTCACAGTTCCAGTTTTCAAACCTGGACAAGCACCTATGGAAATCTCAGCCCCAGAGTCACTATCAGGTCAGCCGCGGCCAGTGTTCCTCGTCAGCCCACCATATGAGATCACTTCGCCCAAAAAGATCAATGTCACTTCAACACAGATCCAGTATTCTCAGGTCGTATTCATGAACTTTGACGGTATAACCTGGCCGCATGTCTCAGTATCGACGCTGATTCCATCGACGCCTGTGCCAGTCCCAGATTCAGTCTGGAGTTGATGGGCAATTGAAATTGCAATTATGAGTGTCCCATAGTGTTGTGCTATCCACAATCTACCTTTATTGGAGATTCCCATTTATCTGTTTTCATGCCGCCTACCCAAGCTACAAGCCATGAAGGAATACTTGCTAGCCATAGCATTCTTTTGCGCGTGGCCTAAACCATCAAATTATCCCGGTGAAGTGGATAATCAACCCACTAGCACTGCTACTTGATAATGGCTGTGCCCTGCTCCCAAATTTACCTACTGTCGTATCCGGGTATTGTGTACTGTTGGGGACAGTACTCCGCGATCTTTGGATTAGTCAGTTGATTCTGTTCAGCGTTCGTCTCCTAATTTCCACAGTAGCATGATTACCAGTCTACTCAGTGCATGGATGAAAAAATCTCGTTCCATGGACAACTAAATGAGGTTGGAACTTGGAAATGAAATTAGGTCATTGAAAACGGACACAATACCAGAAAATATTAGATTAGGTCACCTGTGAAGTTCTCTCAGTTCTCCCGATGTTGAACCGGGGTTTCAAGCCAACCCAGGTCAGGCTGTATATTTATAACTGATTTATGGGGAAGTTGCCTGTGCGGCATGGTTAATCATAACGGCTCCAGAACTGGACTAAGGCAAGCGACAACCCTGGTCGTTAGCGTCTACTCAAATGTCCAGACTTAAAATATATTTGGTAGAAGCATCTTTCCTAGGCCCATCGTTTCAGGCGGTAAAATAAATGAGTAAAAATCCGATTGGGCAAAAGTATCGAACGATACACCTGGCAGGAACGTACAGAACACTTTCCTCAGAAGGTGTCAAGGTGAAGGTATAAGTGGAAATAAAACCGCGATGGACGAATATCCCACTGTGTTGTAAGTTATATAGTTTAAATTAGGATATAGTAGCATATAGATGGACTACAATGAGGGATCCTAGTCCATCATCGTCTCTAGTATGAGTCCATGAAGTCATGGGATCTAATAGAATGATACTTAGTAGGGTGCACAGTACACTAGATAACAAGAGTATCTTGTGGTGGATGACAGAATCATCTTACCTCACTAGCAAGGAGCATCACTTTATGAACCACTTTGAAAACTAGTATTACATTCAGCATGGTCATTACGAATTTTGCAGTTTATTTCTCAAACGGCATATAACACATTCCCTTCTTGATCCTACCTTACAAATGACCTATTCCAGACTGTCAATCTGAGTTAAGTGGTCCTGGTACCCCTCTCCTGAGAAGCCCATACATCCGGACGGTTTGCCATATTGCTGTCTCTCACGGAGATATACCTGTTCCAGAGGGCTATAATCTGCTTGTAGGTCACTTCTCTAACTCCTGCTTTCAGTCCACTCTCGCAAAATTCAATATCATCGCGAACTTCCTTGAGGCTATGAGCATAGTTGATTAATCGCATAGGCTGCCCTTGACCCTTGATCAAGGATAGCACACCAGTGATGAGTGCAGTAATGGCGCCTAGGACAGCGACGACAATATGATGGTCTCCGCTAATTGCAGAAATAATGACCAGAGTTGAGGAGATTGCTAGCTGAAGAGCGAGGCATGCATACACAAGTATTTCAAATGTGTATAGCTGTCGCAATGTCGACTTCTCCTCCCTGAGGATCTTTGGGTATATGGCCATGGCATCTTGAGGTTCGCGATAATCTGATTTCATCCACTGCGGGACCCAGGGGTACCATATCCTTCGGGTTGGGCTGGTTCTGGCTGTTCTGCCATCGGTTCCTAGCAAAACCTGAAAATCGGCCAGTCTAATAAATGTGTCGTCACCTGGTACCGCCTGTGGCTGTGATACCACGGCTGAATTAGGAGTGCGGTCTCTGTTGGCAGGCGAAGCAGCGTCGGCAGAGCTCATATTGAAAAGGAGAGAGTAATCTTAACAGCTTGCTTCGGACGTTCTGGGCGCAAATTTGCGTTCTATATACAGCAGTAATGGAACTTCCCCCATTAATAGAGAAAGGAACTGGTTCAGTAGATGTAGGATTAAGTCTTTTTATAAAATCAGAAGACCTATTCTATGCTCGCCACAAAGCATACGCGCCACTGCTTTATCATAGTATCACCTCGGTAAGGCCCTGTTACGCAGCAATGGTTCGCCCGCCTATTGACAATTGATTATTCTCTCTTATTCCATCTTAGTCGCTTAGAGAGATCAAGAGTTAATTGGGCATTTTACCACTAGGCAATGGATGTGTAACGGTAGAATCTGTCGTAACCATGTACATAGGAGTGGTGTAATTCTCTTTCCTTTCCTCTTTACTGGCAGTCTATCCAGCTGAGAAGGATAATGCTGAGCACTCCCAGTGCGCACAGAGTTTAACACAGCTATCTGCTTGCAGTAATTGCTATGTCATATACTATAAGTTTTATGGTCCATCTTCTCTTTCTGCCTCTTGGGGATGCAACTATAGTGAAAAGTCCACTGGTGGCGCCTAATGCTGAGAGAGTTTGAGGTTGGACCTAGAATATATGTTTCCATGGAACCTTTACTACAGGACTACTATTACTTATTTGGAGCTGTGGTTGGTTAATTAAGAATAGGCCTCGCCGCAAACTATCATTCTATTAAGGTTTAATCTAAGCTTATTGTTAGTCTAGAGCGCGGAAACTTGTGTCATCTGAACATAATGGGGACAACCATGGTACGCATAGCTTATAGTAGTATCTAGCCTTTAATCAAACTATTGCTGCCCCCCCACCCACGTACTAAAAGTGCCTCTTTAAACAATAACTGAGCATGAAAATAATATCATTAACTTTTCCCTTCTCATCTGAAAGTATCATAGTCGCAAACGGAAGTAAAACCCTAAAAACCTTTGAGGTCATCATGACTCCAAAGTGCTATCACCACTTATTCATGTATTCTCTAATGTATTCTCGCTATTTCGTATGTTTGTCCTCGAAAGGCATAAATAGAGGCTACTTTCCCGGCATAGAAGCTTTTAATCTTTCCTGCCGGATCAATTAAACTCTCAAATATTACTATCCAACTATTTGAGCAGACATCACAGTGCCATTGCCAGTATGAGGTGTTCTTTCCTATTCCTTGCAGGTGCCCTCGTGGCACCCACCCTAGCCATCTCTGAACCTACCTGGATGAAATATCTAGCTGGACTAGATGAGCCAGCAGACGCAGCTGAACAAGTCGATCTCAACTATTTAGCTCATCTGGCTGACATAGCCGATTCCGTCGGGGTGGCCAATCCAGTCAACCTGGATGAACTGGCTTACCTAGCTGAGCTTGCGTATCTAACTGACGGTAAAGCTAAAATCCACAACAATTGTGCACGCAAGGTATATTATTGGGTAGCTGTTCCAGGAAAACAGTATGGACCATTCTCTATTGAACCGGGCAAAGATGCCCCTCCCGAGACAATCACGGATGGAAAAGCCATTAAATTCACCGACAGCAAAAATCCCCCAAACAGTTGCAAACAGGTCGCCCTTGGGGTTCCCCAAGGTGATAAGTACAACTGGGAAGTGGATATAATCAACCATGCCCCTGAGTTCCCTCATAAAGTCTGTGGTTCCTGTGGCACCAGAGACTGTGGGGAGGGGGGTTCGTGTGGCAAATCTCGAAGTCTTCGAGTTAATTTATGCTAAAAGGCCACTTATTTCTCACTTTACTATGTATGTCTACCTCAAGGCTATTCCTTACTTCATTCTTGTATTCACTAAGATTAGAACAGCAAGGCTGTCAGTGGAGGAACCTCTCATTGGGTTTATTGTCTCTTCAAATGCAAGGTTGAGGGAAAATCGAAGCGTTTCTACGCAGGATCATGTTATATGTTTGGGGTTGACTTGACTTGATTTGCGCCGAGAATCATTCCTGCAACAGAATGTTTATATTAGTATCTCTACTCTACCTTCCGCTCTTTCTGAACTCTGCCACTGTTTTCGCAGTAGCTTAAGTATTAATCAAACTTTTGTACACTCCAGTTGGATGAACAACCAATAAAAAGAAGGGATAATTTAAAGCTTTAATTTCTCATCTAAGATATTGTCATTTCCAATGCATGATTATCAGCTCAAAAATAAAAATTCATTACATTAAGTTCTGAAATGCTGACAATGGTAATGTAAGTAACTACTTAACAGAACTACAGTCTTTACCGATGTCGTCTTCTTTTGGACCCACTGCGAAGCCTCCGCCATGGATATTAATTAGGCAGGTAGTAATAACTAATAACGGTGGCAACTGTATTCCTTGTCATGTCCAAATCAGTAACTATGTTGTTTCACTGTGCAAGGCAGTAGTAACAGCTGTAGTAGTATTTATACGCTGACCCTCGCCCTTCAGTTGTTTATAAATCACTCACTCTACATTATACTGGATATGGATTCGTAATTTGGCCATCGTTATGTTGATTCGCCCAACACTTGACTGCAGAGGTAAATCACTCTTGGCCTTGTTGTAGTTATATAGGGCTGCTTACTATAGAGAGAAAATTGTTGAACCCTGCCAGGACGGACAAATTACTGACCAAACCCAGGGCAATACAGTAATATTATCCTATTGTCATTACTCAAAGAATATAAGATAGGTTATATGCAACCCCGCATAGACAAACCCATGGTCATATGTTGAATACACCAGCCCTTACAGCACAGCTAGTTGAACAGCTGTCCACACTATTATTTGGTATTCTGCGTTCTTTTCACAGCAGGAATTCATGTGGAGACATCCTCATTTGGCTAGCAGGCTTAATCAGCGGAGGCTTGAGATTGTTGGCTCTGAGACATACCCAGGCTGAAACAAGGTTACAGGGAGCTCGGTGCCAGCTTCACAGGTCACTGGATGTGTTGGAGGGTCTCCAGCACACCAGGTCAGAGATCCACATCCATCTGGTGAAACATAAACACATCCAGCAAAGCCATTGCCAATCGGCTGAATGACATAGTTAAACGTGCCTTGATCACCAGAGACATAGCTCACTTCTACCTGTTGGTTAAATTTCACATCTGCAACCGGTGCGCCTGGAACTGAGTGGCGATCCCCAGGCGCAATATTGAATTGCCATCCCTGTGGTTCTACATCCACATCGACGTCAAATGGAGCGTCGTTTCGGATGTCGACAGTACCAGCATCGGCAAGATGGATTGGACGAGAGAGATAATGCCGCCAGTAGTAGGCTGGATTTCCCAGGGCAGGGGCGACAAGAGCCGCAATTAAGAGCACTGAATACTTCATGTCGTCGATTCGTTTGAGGTGAATATTTAGGATCAATGCAGATTGATGTTAAAGGGGTGAGGATGGTACTGGAGATTTAGCTATTAGACTATCTTTGGGAAACCTCCTTGGTTTATGTCTCTGCATCTATGCGCAGAGATTCCAACGAGAGTTGATGACCTCAATGAAACATGTCATGACGTAATGGCTCATATTTTCTGTCTATCAGTAACTTCCATATCCGGAATAGATGTTAGTACTTATATATAATTTTGGACCATAGAGTGACTTGAGATGGTTGATTTTGTTGATGAAAACGCAACTCCATTGCAGAGGATTGAGTAGAAAATATTGGGGTTCCACCAGAAACCAAAAGAGATAGTGAGATAGTTTGTCTCAGAGGTTAAGCTTGCTCAGTTCAATGGTTAACTACACCTAATCCAATATAAACTTTCAATACGTTCTCGCGGAACACTCGGAAGAAGAGGCGACATACTGCAAACAGTTGTTGGGTGTCTAAACTAAGCATCATAGAATTGCGGGGTGATCACCACCTGTCATACAGCGCCTGTCATACAGCGATAGGGACAACCATGGTATGTGTCCACAACCACCCCAGTAATATATATTATTATTTTTTGCTCTACTAATAGCAGGACTCTTAGGGTTTTTTTTTTTTTTTTTTTTTTTTTTTCTTAAATATTTGTATTTTCGTTGATTTTATATTATAATTAAAAAATCATGACCTCATTAGCATGCCTAATTGGCTCCGATCATGAGGCACCAATTCAGAGTATAATGTAATTCCTGGGTAGACCTAGGCAAAACCCAACCCAGAACACCCGCATCATCGTCCCAAAGCACATCTGATAGCCATAGCACCGCCACATCTGAGACCGGTGAGACAGAAATCATGGCTCTGCTTCCGGAGAAAGAGTTAGAGATAAGAGAGGTTCAGGCCGCTATCCTATACACAGTTTATGTTTATGTCTGTACACAAGCTGCCGGAAGATAAAATAACTCTAATAACAGAGGCACGGTTTATCTTCGTGGCGAGATAAGAGTACTGGATCTCCATAGGGTGGTGCGCGCCTCTCGGGAGAGCACTAAGGGTTTGAGAACTTACTTCTTCACGGATAATGGGTTCCATACCTAAGTTGTACTTACGGAGCTGACTTTGGAGCTGGAGCATCACATTACAATCATGGCACGCAGCAAGAGTGACTCTTATCCTACTCTCCAACTAACACTACTTTGCCCTGGCTACGCTTCACATCCTCTTCGATGAAGCCAGCACCAACAGCTCCATGTCTGGCTCTGCTCGCATGAGTCGCATCTACAGAAACTAATATGAAAATTTCGCCAGTCCCCTGCAATATCTCAGCTACTCCGATCAGTTGCATGAAGAGCACACTTCAGTCAAATGGACAAACGCAATGATATTCAGGCACCGCGAGTTTGCCACAATCCCAGAGCCCCTTCCCCTCCATTGAAGTGACACGAGTTTGAGCACTGCGATGCCGTGTATGGACTTAAGCAGAAGGATGTTGTGCCGCAGCAGTGCCTGGAGCTTTGAGCTCTTCATCACACAGTTGTTCCTGGCACTCACTTTGGCGCGCGCCTGCATGTGGCTTCCCATACCTTGAGAGCTGATGGGCGAGCGATGGCCGAGCTTATCCGTGATGAGGCCGTGACTACTACGTATGCCACTCTGACAGAGTATAAGGCCTGGCTTCATGATGCGCATGTGGATATCATCCAATAATTGCCTTGGCGACTAGCCTTGGTGGCAGGAGAGGCCGTCGCAGTACCATTACTTAGAAGATTTAGGAACTTGGACAGGGCAGACAGCCTTTGTCTCTTTAATGTGTATGGTCTGACAGAGACGACCTGCGGGTCGACCAAGATATCTGTGAGCTTCCAATCTGGATTTACCCCTGATTGACATCGATGCACTCGGGGCTAATGCTACGGGAGAACCTTTCGGCCTCTTCGGCCCACATCCGCCTAGTATATATAGGGAAAATGCTCGGGACCACCGACTCATATCGCTTCGACCGTACATACTGGGTCTTCTAAGCCCCTAAGCTGATTGCGCCACAGTTATCATTTGATGTTCTCATCGTTCAGTTTAGAGGCTTCTCAGGATCTTCAGCAGGCTTGGCGTCGATAGAAAAGGAAGCTTGAACTTTGCCTGGCTGCCTAGGCACTGCTCTCCGTACATACTATATGCTACAACTCCCTTAGGCCGAGATGAAAATTCCATTGTTAAGCTTAGAATTCCAGTGAGTTTTCATTGAAGCCTCCCGGTGTAAAGTTTGGTGAGAATGACTCCCAAAAAATGTATCAGACCGTCAGACATGAGTTCAATTGTAGTATAGGAAGTACGAACAAGATGAGATACTAAGGACGCAATGAAACACTAAGACCCACTACTTGGATACACCCCGATCCTTGCCTGATTCAAGGTCGACCACCCCCATGGCGACGTCCATGCAGTCCTCCAATGTCAAATAGCCCGTCTTTCTCGCAAGCACAGCATTTCGCATGGCGTCTTTTCAGCTAGTCCAACAGTCTTGCTTATCCTGGACGGCACAACGTCGACCAGCCTCAATGGTGGGAACATTTGCAAATGGCCAGATCACCTTGGTACACTTGTAGTGCTTGGTGCGGTTGTTCTTCGGAGGTGGCTCCGTACTCCAATGAAAGAAGTATCCTGGCGCCCTTCTACAGCTTATGCAGAAGCAGGTTCAGCTGCCCACCAAGCTGCTCATTAACGTATTCAACAAGAAGTTTTGTTGCTTGTTTGTTGGCTGAACGAATAGCATAGAATAGTGCATTGTGACCCTCCTTATCCTTGTGAAGGGGATCTGCACCTTCCGTAAGAAGCAACCTGACTTCGAATTCGTTGCCCACCATGGCTGCCCAACATAATGCCGTTCGACCCTCATCATCTTGAAAATGTACATCAAGCCGTGCTCTTCCAGGCGTAGGCATATTATTTCTCTGGGGCCAGTGGATTCCAGTGCACATAACAATAAACGGTGGCAATTGTGTGCATCGCCCCCGGTCCCAGAACAAAAGCCTTGTTCCAAGAAGGCCTTGACATCTCCGGCCCTCGCATTTTTTGCAACTGCAAACAGCACTTCATGGCTGGAAATGTTGTCAATGTCTCAGCATTTTGCACTGTACTCAAATAACAACTTGACTATTGCCCCAGCTTCGTTTCTGGAAGATATTGCAGCAAATTGTAGAGGCATCCAGGTTTCACCTTCTCCATATGCCTCCAGTTGATCTCGGAGCCAGGGTCTGCACCCGCATCAAGCAGCATTTTAACTAATGATACATTACCACCTATTACTGCCAAGGCTAGAGGGGTCCGTCCGTCGTATATCTGATGATTTGGATCTGCTCTTCTCTCCAGCAGTAGCTGAACAACACTGTCTGCATATTCGTCGGCAGCTTTAGACAGCGCTGTGTGTCCAATTGAACTGTGAGTCCTATTGACGTTAACTCCCCTATCAAGTAGCAGCGCAACTATTTCTTTGTTACCATTGCCTACTGCCAATATATGCGGGGGTAAGTCGTCATCGTCTTCGGGGCAAAGGTCGACAGCTCCATAGTCTAGCAAGATGTGAACATTCCCATAATAGCCCTTCTCTGCTGCCCCCCATGATAGGGCAGTGCGTCCTCCAACAAATCATTCCCTCCGCGTAGCACCTCTAGAATCAGTGTCGACACCCTTTTTAAGCAGCTGCTTGACCACCGACTCGTGGCCAAATGCTGCTGCTGACGTGGTACGGTATATGATTTCGGACTACCTGCTGCACTCATTTTATATATCAATATGCTCCAGAAGCAGCGCAACACATGCTGGTCGATCCTGTGCTGCAGCCGCAGATAACGGGCTTTGACCATCGTCATTTCTTGGATTTGGATCCACTCCGTTCCCGAGCAAGAACTCGACTATATTTGATGGCCTCCTTCGGCTGTGCAGAAGAGCGGCGTTTCACCCCGTTGATCTCGAGCCTCGGGATCAGGTCCGTGGTTAATCAACGCTTGAGCCGCTTCCACATCTCCATAGCGTGCTGCACGTGCTAACGCCGTTGCTCCATTACTATCTCGAGCATCTACTTCGCAATCCTCTGGAATCAGGGGCCTGACAAGTCTGGATTTACCCCTTCTACTGCCAACGTTCGAATGGACACACGTTGGGTTTGCCCCCCTTGCGAGTAACAATTCGAACATGTCTTTATGTCCTCCGCACGCTGCCCATCCCATTGTTGGTAGGCGGGTTTGGTCATGGCCAGTTTCGACCTCATTATCCGCGGGTTGTGTATTTGATCCGGAGGTACAGTGATCGAGCAGTACCTTGACTACACCTACGTGTCTCTCCATGGCTGCCGTAAGGAGCGGCTAGGCGAGGGCATGGTTGTCGACCCTTATATTCAGGTTCGCCCCTTCATGAATGAGTTTTTGTAGTGGTTCCGGCGGGCCACGTTCTGCAGCCCAGGATACGGCTGAGCTTCCCCTCTGCTGCACATTGTAGCGGTAGAGATATGGGTTCAGTAGATTGTATAGTGATCGATTAGACTTTGCAAGTGCATTGAGGTCGCATTCAAACTGAAGATTATCTGCTATAGTTTCGAGCAGTTCATTTGGTAGGCTGAGACGGGGCATGAGGGAAGTAAAAGTAGGGGTAGGAGTAGTGAACTCTTTTGTTATAATGCTTCTGGTAAATATGGTGAAGTGATCTGAAAATAAAAGGAAACAAAGGAAGAGGATGGTTAAATAAAGGAGGGGTTGACTGTCTAAGTACCTACACTTAGTATTCAGCGTGGCATTTCTTTAAGGCCAGAGAGTGTGCCCGAGCTTTGTTGTTCTCAGCCAACAACCTAATCTTTTGGATTTTCAGCTGCCAAGTGATTAATGCATTAGTCCATGGTATGCAATTGCCTAGGCATCTTGCTAAATCTGGCAAAGCTTGGTGGCTCAGTATAGTAGAGTCGAGTGGCATACATACTTCCGCCCTTCGTTCCATCCAAACTAATAATGACTCAACCTCACCAGCAGCGGCTCGCTCATCCGTTATGCTTATCTCCTCATTAATCAGGCATTCTCCTATAAAGGAAATTACCCATTAATCTGATTTCTCATTATCGCCCTGGGCAAATAGCTACTAGGACTTGTTCCTCAATTCGGGTCTGGTACATGTGCTCTCTTCTATGCCATGCTATTCCGACAATCCAAATGAAGATAATGAGCTTCAGAGTCTGTTAAGGGATTCCCTGGTTGAGGTTAGTCAGATCTCGCCAGACTCGCACTTTGATTGAAAGGGGACCCACGATTTTGCTTCCAACTTCCCGAGGATAACCTCGCAGCAGGTCCAGATCCGATGGCGATTTCTGAGGTTCAACCAGCTATCCTGGTCTTCGTTTATTCCGTCTTCTGGCTTTGCTGCAGCTTCCTTGACGAGACGAATGAGATCCTTGTAATTAACCTGTCCGCCTGTTTGAGCAATGTTCTGCCGAATTGAGTCTTGGTCAATCCATGGACAATCATAGCCCAGACGTAATCTCCAAAAGTGATCAGGCAGGTCTCGGGTAGCTCCACGAAATGCGGTACTGGCAATGACCAGATTGATGACGGACGGCGAAGGGAGCATTTGCAGAATCCTATAGCGGATGTCCCATGGTAGACTTGAAAATGGATCTACACCCGATAATTCTAGGGCGCCCCTGTTTACAATTGCATTCGTCGAGCCTCGGTTTGAACTCTTTGAGGCAGAGACGAGCTCAGCGATGTCGACTGGCTTCAATGGGTCCGCAACTAACCACTGAAACGCGTCAGCCAATACTCTGATACAAGGGAGTTCGCGTTTAAACAACATATTTTAGGTCGACTTACCTCATACCCTGGCTCTGCTTCCCACTCTTGCGATTGAAAGTCTTCCGTACCACCATAGACTCTACTGTCCTCCCAGTCGATGGATGTCTCCATGTCATCCCCTAGTCGAGCCTGCATAGCGAGATACACCCGGCGCGGCTCTAATGGTCGCGAACTTGAACCCACAGTTTGATGTACAAGTTGAAGTATCTGCCAGCAGGTATCATGCAAAAAGAAACCATCGATATTCGCCCATAGCCTTCCATCGCTACTTCCTGTGTTCTCGCCAGGAACTGCGAGTCCATACCACGGATCATAGCTGCCCTTGGGTTCATCAGTCATAGGCACTGACATGACGTGGACCCCTCTACAGCTGAACTTTAATGACTTACAATTTCAGTGATATAGTACGCATCATCATCATCCTGCATTTCATCATGCTTGTCACTCCGGGAATCCCTAGGACGCAGCATTCTCACTTTCTCCAGCCACTAGCAAAGTCAGGACGATATTCTTATGTGGATCGTTAACATACCAAGATATCCTTCTCAGATATCAAGTGCCCGCTGTATCCCCTGAGGGATGCGCAATAACTATCATGTTCACACGCCGCGGTGGAGTTCTCGTCATCTTCTCCATCCTCATCGCCTTCAGCTTCTGGTCTGGTCCCAGCCTCGCAGTCACAGTCATCCTCGTAGCAGAGGCTGAGGTCTTCGCCTTCCCAGGCCGTGGAAGCCTTGCGGAGATCATAGTACGACAGTGGGCCACCGCAGATGTTGCAGTAGAAGGTGATTTTTCCCATTATCACTGTGTTGTCAGCCGTAGCAAACGCCAGACAGACAAGTGAGGGGAAGGTAAAATGTAAGTTTTAACTGCACTAATTAATAAAAAAGAGTGTCGATCGTAATGCGCCAAGCAAAATCCACGAACCAACGCAAAATACGAGGCACTAGCTAGTCCTTGTTGGTGGATGGGCTGTACATGCTAACTTAAAATACGAGAGTCTGAGCTGATCCTATGATAGAGCCAATGAAGTCATCGTGTCTATTTCAGTCTATCTCAGGGAAACCCGCTTAGGAACAAATCCAAGCCCCACAGAACCACCGTCTCCCTGTCTAATTATTAAATATCTGGCCAACTAGACCCACGCCTCCAAGGCATACCCATTCCTGTACGCCAGCGCAGTCTGCGGCCCCTCAGCATCAATAACATAACCATATTCACATCGATCAAAGGAGACTTTGAACTGGTCACGGTAGAAAGCGTCATACTTGTGATCCAGAGCATCCAGTAGATTGTGTACTGATCCATCCGGATGAAGCACGTCCCATGGCTTGACGCAGGTCTTTCCCTGACACGACTTGAGGACTAGAAGAAGGGCGTCGAGTCTGGAGATCACCTGGGTGATATCAAAGCCCATGATGTGATGCTTGTCTGCCTGGCCCTTCCGTGCGTTGGGGTGGAGATTGTTGATTTGGTACGGGTCGGTCTGCGTTTATTAGCCTTCTTCAACGATAACATGGAATGGAAGACACACGGTGAGGTCATAGAGCTCATGCTCGTTGTTGCACCAGACCGAGTAGTAGAGGTCGTACTTATCACTGAGGATTCGCACCGCCTTATAGGTGTTGTTCGGGACCGTCGGGATTCCTAAGAAATCAGACCCCGTACTAACATTGAGAATGAGCACATACCAAGGTTAGAAATGCCACCTTCTAACATAGCCTGCCCCCAGTACTCAACCGCTACATGCTCATGGAGCTTCCCCCTCGAATCAGCAATCCGCATTGGTGTCCCATCAAAATCATCGCGGAGAGGCAACCCGGCTAGCGTGAACAACGTGGGCGCAACATCGATATGCGTCGTGATGATATCCTGCTCCGCGCCCTCGGGGATACCAGGGCCACGAATGAAGAACGGCACGCGGATGTCCTCGTCAAAACCGCAGGTCTTGCCGGGGGGCAGGCGGTGTTGTCCGACGTGGAAGCCGTTGTCGGATGTATAGATGATGTATGTGTTCTCGAGCTTGTCGCTTTGCTCTAACCGGGTGATGAGCTGATCTACCAGCTCGTCAACACCCTGGAGTGCGCGCAGCCGCTGACGGTAGTAGTGATCGTTGTAGTCGACGACGGTCTGGTTCCGATAGGGGAGATCATGGATCCAGCTCACGCCGGTTGGCTTACTTGTCAGTATCCCTGTCAGTCAGGAATTGATTCTAACTCACCTCCTTGGGGTTAAAGTTGGGAGTCCGCGGGACTTTGGCGTCCGGGAACAGACGTTTGTGCCGGTCCTCCGGGATGGGCTCATCCATCCACATGGGTCCGGCACCTCCTCCATACGTCCCGTTCATGTTGGAGTGCGGGGCGATGGGTGTGACAGCCAGGAAGAATGGCCTCTTGCCGTCTAACGCGTCTTCCAAGAACCCCATGGCTTTCTCCCGGAGAACTTCGGTCGTGTGTCTGCCGAGATAACTGACCGGGGGATCATGGTTGCGCTGATACGTCGCGTTCATGTAGTCGTAGGTGTATGGATCCAGGACAAAATCCGACGCGGTGAAGCCGGAGACATGCGGACTGTCGTAGTTGTCGACCGAGTGGGCGTTCATGAGCTTGCCGGTGTAGTACGTATCGTACCCTGCCTGCTGCAGCCAGACAGGGAGGAAGTCATCATTGAATCCACGATCAATGAACTTCGGATATCCTCCTGTATGCTATCAGCGCTACCCTATTGAATCTATGTTGAATGGATGGATTGATACCCCATGGTGGATGCACATCAGTGACGTTGGTGTTATGGGCCTGTCGCCCCGTCAAAAGACTCACCCGCGACGGGCAGCAGAGAGCAGTAGTCACAAAGTGGTTGACAAACGTCGTCCCCTTGTCTCTCATATGTTTCATGGTCAGCGGAGTGTACGACAGCGAATCCAGCTTGAGATCCTGGTCATCTGTCATGATGAAGAGGAAGTTGGGCTGCTGTTTCGTGGAAGCCGAGACGAGGCCTGCCTTGAGGGCAGCCATCAGGCACAGAGCCATAGTGAGACGGTCACTGAACAGCTTCATTCTGGCGACAGGCTGCTTGGTAGTTGATGTCAGGACATATTGCAGTAGGCGTAGTGCTTTATATACACAAAATCCATATTGTGCTAATGCCTATACCACATATCAACTTCATACTTCCAATTGTGAAAGAACAGCTCGCAAAAGCCAAGCGCACCTCGGCGATTACCCTGAGTCATGAGTCTATACACGGCATCTCATCCCTTCGATGTGCTAGTTCCCGAGGTACCCGGCCCGAGTCAGACGTACCAGCCATCATTATATTGGAATGCCTCATAGGATATGTTTTGTAGGCAGAATATGACAGCGGGGCGATTGGAGCCACTTCGTTGGGGGCCAAAAGAGAAATTGCAATGGCAGTGATAATCGTATTGTAGGATTATAGTGTGTGCGATCCGGTCAAATGAGGTTAGAATAGCCGCCGAGGCCTCGGAGCGTGGGGTCCGCGAAACCGAGAGGCGTCGTAGTAGTAGCCGTGCCGCGTTTCCTTTCGGGACTGGATATGATTGCGAGAGGAGAGCAAGAGGTACTATACAGATCATGGAAGTCATTACTCAACGACATACACGATTATCGGTTGTATCGGTTCTAACGCCGTGTAATGTCGACTCCCCGCTGTATTAATAGCAGAATAAATGAAGTAAGCACAGCTCCAGTGTCCCTTGACCGTTTCTTCCGACCCACTTTGGTTGGCATCTATGAAGTGAGAGGGAATGTGTCCAAGAGTTGCCTGGAACTGCACGGAGCTGCAGCCTGTATTTCCATGACGATCTCCCGGATGCGTTGCATGGAGCTGCCAGCAATGGGCCAGGTGCCGCCCATGGACAGAAGCACGCCAATATTCAGTGAGAGGTAAGGTTGGTTGACTTCCGACAACGGCAGACATTCCTCTGCAAGCAAGGCGACTTGGAGGATTGAGCTTAGATTCAGAAGACAGGTGAAGAACGGGGTGTGATTGGCGACCGCTGTCGATAACGACGCCAACTTGGAGATATTCACTGCCCCGGCCGCTACCTTGGCCGTGTGCATCTGCGGATCGAGCGAGGTGAACGAAAAGGCAGGGGGCTGCGAGCAGAACACGCGACCGCTGATGGGGAGAAAGGCTAGGAGGGAGGACCGGGGGAAATGGAGGTAGATAGAGGCGCAGTGGACGAGGGCCGCGGCCTGCAGCATCATCTCGTCTAACTCCCCCATGGGCTGGAGAATGGTACGTTTGGATTTGGGCAACCGATGGAACCAGCCAGTTATGGTTGCGCTTAGGCTGTCCAATGCTTCCTGTGAGATATGGGTCTCGCCGGCCAGGAGACATTTTCGAAGCAGCAGGGCGGCTTCCACTCGGTATGCAAAGGAAGAGAAGTGACTGTTGCAAAGAAGGCTCTGACGCTCCAGGTCGGCCATGGTATACAGCTGTACTCCTATACAGCCCTGCTGGTATTCTTCCTGCTCGCAAGGCAGAGGCACGTCGGGGGTCTCGGTCATTTGGAACTGCAAGACGCCATCCAGCTGCACCGCAGCCAGTAAGACGTCCACAACTACGATTTCCCACCAAGTGCGTCGCAGACACTCCCCTTGAACTGGATTCTGCAGGCTCATGTCGTCGGAGATCTCCCGGCGATGAAGGCCCAGTTCCAGGCTGAGTTGGATGGCCAGCGCCAGGCAGGACTTGGCTTCATCCGGCTGTTGTCGTCCGTGCAGCACAATGGTTAATAACAGAAAGGCCTGCACCTTTTCGACGCTGGACTCGGCCTCCTGCACGGATGTTTGAAGCGAACCGCAGCAGTCTGGAACGAACGGGGAGATGTAATGCAGACTGATGAACTCGATGACATCAAGGAGGTACGCTGGGGGGCCTGATTGCAGAAATACCTCCATTGGAGGCAGGAAGGAATGGGCCTGGTGGAAATGCAGATAGTAGAGCGAGATCAAATGAATTCTCCGATCTCGACGGGCGGATGAGGGGGGATACGCTAGATATGCTTCTTGCTGCTGACGCTGCTGGGTCATCGAATTAAGTGGCGAAAACGGAGCCATTCCGATTGCTGCTTGCTCAGCTGCCAGAGACACGCTGTCTTCCTGCAGGAAAAAAGGCGGAGTCGTTGTGCGATAAGGACCAGGACGACACTTGCGGCCTCGTCGCGAAGGAACAAAGTGACAAGGGAGACTCAAAGAGGCGCACCTCGCGCATCCTGACAGGTTTCCGTCACACTTGAGATGTCTGTCCCGGCAGTTGAGACAGGCAACTGAAGAGGCAAGATTTGCTGATGCTGGACTGGACGATTCGTGAGAACCCATTATGGTTGATAGAAGTAGTTGTAGAAGTGAAGAGTTGAAGCTATAGAAAGTCGGAATTCATGCGGGGATTCGGCGATTGAGATAATGCCCCTGCTTAGTCATCATCTACCTTAACGAACTAGTTAGTTATGACCCCGGTAGCAATAGAATAGATATATGCATGGTGTAACAAATGATAATGATATGGAGATAGTGATAGTAAGGACTGATTGATGAGGGTGATACTGGTTGTTAACTATCTCTATAAGATCATAGATACGGTACACATTTACATATTTGAAAGCCCATCTTGCTAGCCAAAAAGACAGAAATGAATCCATGGTCTATCAAGTCTGTTCAACAGTGAATATCAACTCATAATCAATATCAGACACGCTGGTTCCAACGAAGCATCTATATTGTCCCCGGTCCAACTGCCACTGACCCTCCTGCTCATCGTACCAGCGCAGTTCCTCACGCTTGACAGGAATGGCAACATCTTGCTCCTCTCCTGCTGACACCCATACCTTGCAGAACCCTGCTAGGGTCTTCCGGTAGCTCACCAGTCCCTTGTCCCGGATGCGCGCTGACGGAGAAACATACACCTGCACTACCTCATGGCCGTCCCGACCTCCAACATTGGCGACTCGAGCGTGCACAACGATCTGGGACGCAGTCGTAGTCATCGTTCCACTGAGCCGGACATCAGACAGTCTAAAGCTGGTATAGGACAGCCCAAAGCCAAACGGCCATAGCGGCACGATCTCCTGCTCATCGAACCACCGATAGCCCACAAGCACCTTCTCACCAAAAACGCTGCGATCCCGCGCCGCCTCGGCAGGGAACCACGCACTGGAGCCATGATCCTCCAGCCGCCGAGGGAACGTGATGGGAGTCTTACCGGAGAAGTTACAGACGCCCAGGAGGACATCCGCCAAGGCGTGTCCGTTCTCCTGGCCCTGGTACCACGCGAGCACGATGGCGCGCGCCTGCTCCGCCCATGGCATGCTCACCGCGCTGGCAGCCTGCACGACAACGATGGTGTTGGGGTTGGCGCCGCAGACGGCCGCGACGAGCTCGTTTGTACGGCCGGGAAGCTGGATATCAGGCCTGTCGCCTCCTTCGCCCTCGGAATCCTTGTTGTGGCCGACAACGAGCACGGCCACGTCGGCTTCGCGTGCACTTGCAATAGCACGCTGCATCATTGCCGTCTCGTCTTCCTCAAGGGCCAGGCCGATCCGGAGACCGGTGACATTCGGAAAGAGAGTGTTGTCAAAGGCCTCCACAGCCGGCAAGGTGACCACGTTGTCCACCCGCAGCGCGTACTTCCGACCAGCCTCCAGCTCAAGGCTCACCGTCTTATCCTCACTCGAGCAGCCGAGGAACCCGTTGCTCACCTTCGTCCACTCCATGTTGTCGATGAGGAGTTTCTCGTCAAGGAAGAGCTTTGCCTTGCCTGTGTTGGCCAGGCTGAATGTGTACCTGCCGGACACGCGCGGGGTGACCACGCCTGTCGCGCGGTAACAGTATTGCTGCCCCTTCAGGGAGTCGGGCACATCGCCGTCACTCATCAAATAGATGAGTGAGTCGGCCCACTGTTTGGTAGTGACGGCCGGTCCCTCGAATGCATGGCCCGCGAAGAAGGTTATCTGCAGACCCTGCTGGGAGGAATCCGGAACCGTGAGCAGATTACCCAGGAGTGGCGGACGGAGACTGAACGGCATGCCCGGCTCATACGTCACCTGAGTCTCAGGATGCGCTGTCTGAATCGCCTTTGTCAGGCATTCCTCTGGCGTAGTGATGTAGAAGGGGTTGACGGCCGCACTGCCGGCCCCGCCGGCCGTAGGCTTGCGGGCGTTCGGACCGAGGATGGCGACCTTTTTGAGGGATGACGGCTGCAGGGGAAGGACATTATCTTTATTCTTGAGCAGGACTAGCCCGCTCTGAGCCGCCTCTCGGGCGATCTGATGAAAAACAGGATCGTCCGTGGCCTGTTCCGCGGCTTCGTCTTGGTTGAGGGACAACCTTTGCCCATCGGATTCCTCTAACAGCAGACCGGCCTTTTCCAGGAGCTGCAGCATCCGCCGTACACTGGGGTCGACATGCAATGCAGGGTCAACTTGGCCGTCACGAATGGCAGCCAGCAGATGCTCTCCGCGGCGGATAGCTGGCCCCGGCATCTCCAGATCAGTGGTAGCGGTGAGACTCTGGACCGTGTCGTTACATCCACCCCAATCGCTCACGACAAGTCGGTCGAATTGCAATTCCTCCCGCAACAGCGGCCGAAGAATCGCAGGGCTCACATCCGCATGCAGCCCGTTGATCTTGGGGTAGCTGACCATGGCCGTCCATGGGGAGGCGTCCAGCGCCATGACAAACGGCTTCATGTAGACCTCGCGCAAGGTGCGGTCATCGATGGTCTGATCGACGTTGAACCGCCGCGTCTCCGTGTCGTTGGCGATGAAGTGTTTCATGCATGCACCCACCCCCTGGCTCTGGATCCCACGGATCATCGCCGTCGACATGGCGCCCACGAGATACGGATCCTCACCGTAACCTTCAAAGTTGCGGCCTCCGAGAGGCGACCGCGTCAGGTTCATGGTGGGCGCCAGCAGCACATGGCAGCCCTTGCGCCGGGTTTCCTCTCCCAGCACGGTCCCGACCTTCTCGACTAGGGCCGGATCCCAGGTGGCAGCGAGGGAGATGCCGCAGGGGACGAACGTTGTCAGCGAGCCGTACGTCCATTTGGAGCCTCTCGCTCCCGCGGGACCATCCGTCATCTTCAGACTGGGGATACCCAGACGGTCGACCTGGGCCGTCTCCCACATGTTCTTACCGGCCAGCAAGGAGACTTTCTCCTCTAGAGTGAGGTATTGGAGAAGCCGATCCACAACGGGGGTAATTGGATCGCGAGTCATATCTGTTAGTTGAGATGTCTATTTGCAGACAGGATATACGAACGTTTCTCTAAAAGAATGAAAGAGGAACTATGTTGAGAATGGCATTTGTATTTTGCCTTCCTAAACTATCTATACCCAACAACAGTAGAATCCATATCACATCCAAGTGTACACCCGGCTAATCCTCGGACAACTCAATTATTCATCGGAATGCCTGGGAATCCTAGTGCTTATCCCCCTCCTGTTGGCCTTGGTACAGGGTCGGCGATATAGTGGGGCGCCGTTCTGATCCGACTGCATATCCCGTCAATCATAATCATGGGCTCATGGCACCGTCCCGCCACCCGCCGAATTGGCGGGTCTGGCTTGATCAGAGTTTGGCTATTTGATCTAGAATGATTGGCCGAATATCTAGTATACACTTGACGCGGTACGTATCCAGAAATGGAGACTAGTTCGGATCCGAACAGACTGGTACCCTCCCCACGGTACAGACCCCAGACTGGGATGCAGCTGTGGGTGCAGAGGCTCTGCGGAAATATGTCGGGGATGGATGCATGCCATGACCACGTTTTCCAATCTGGGGAAGTATACTCATTTCTATGGTCAATCCAGATCATGACCACAGGGGAGGTTGACTGCTGTAGGTAGCAACTAGCAAGTCTTCTTGTGCTTCATACCAAGAATAATACTAATAAGCTCTCTTGGCAGGGTAATGAATCCTTCCCGTGGACCAAGATGACCAAGGCGCCACTGGTCTCTAGACCGGGGCAACTATACGAAGGATTAAGTTCGGTGTCCAGTATGACTCGACATGACTGGGTAGTCAGCTGTCCCCGTCAGACCGTCAGACAATGGGACCGGCGAAGTGAGCGATGATGACAGTCTGATTCCAAGTTATTCAATCGATCAGAGGACACAGTATAGATGTGGATACCACGATAAGACGGGAATCAAAGGAACATGGACAAAGTTGGGGCCATGCTTAAAGGCGGCAGTTTGCCAACGAGAATCTCCAGGTTCTCCTCTCTCTATACAGTCATTCCTCTTCACATTATCACTGCTTGTCAATATGTCATTCACTTCTGGGTCCGCTGGATCCGCCCGTGGCATCCCCGGGATCATCTGGGTCATCGTTATCTTTGGCTCCTTGTCCTCTGCCGGATTTGGCTTTGACTCGGGCTGGTGGTCCGGCATCATGAGTTCCTCGCAATTTGCCCGCACGTTTGGGCCCTTTGACCCCGTGCAGCAGAGGTGGTCCCTCACCTCCAGCCAGCAGTCCCTCGGCACAGGACTGGGCTACGCTGGGGTGATCCTCGGCCTGCTCTGTGGCTCGCCGCTGAACGAACATCTCGGACGCAAGAAGTCCTTGTGGATCCAGAGCTTCATCGTGGCTGTTGGGGTGATAATAGAGTCCACAACTCAGACCAGCTACGCACAGTTCATCGTCGGCAAAGCTGTCGTCTTCTTTGGCGGCGGAATCGCCACGAATGTCATCCCCGCCTACCAGGGCGAATGCGCTCCGCCGGCCCTCCGCGGCCTCATGGCCGGCACGTACAACGCCTTCCTCATGGTTGGCGGGTTCACCGCGGCCCTCATCGTCTACCTGTGCCAGCACATCCCCAGCGACTGGGCCTGGCGCGGCGTGGTCGTCGCGCAGATCGCCATCCCCGCCATCGGCTGGCTCAGTCTCCCCTTCCTCCCAGAATCCCCGCACTGGCTCATCTCCCGCGGTCGACTTGACGAAGCAGCCGCCACGCTGCGCAAGCTCCGCGGGCCCGACTTCCCCGCCGAAGCGGAGGTCTCCCTGCTGCAGCAACAACTCCAGGAGCAGCGCGAGGGCAGTGCTTCTGCCAACGCCTCGTGGGCTGCCTGCTTCACTGACCCGGTGAACCGGCGTCGGACGATCATCTGCCTCGGGGCTCAAATCTTCCAGCAGGCGCAGGGCATATCCTTTGTGTCGAACTACCAGGCGGTGTTCCTGCAGCAGATCGGGTTCAAGGAGGTGCTCTTGCTGTCGGTGGTCGTTTATGTCATCGGCATCGCGGCGAACCTGATTAGCATGTTCACGACTGACCGGCTGGGCCGGCGCAGCGTGCTGCTGTATGCGGCAGGGATGCTGGGCGTCTGTATGCTTGTCATCGGGGGGTTGACTGCACACGGCGCCGCGGGCATATCCTACGCCATGCAGGTCGCCATGGTCGTCATGCTGATGCTGTGGTTCTTCTGCTTCCAGATCACCTGGGGCCCGCTGCCGTGGGTGCTGGCGGCCGAGGTGCCGCCGCGACAGGTGCGTGAGAAGATGGTGGCGCTGACGGGGTTCGCGGGGTACGGGACTGGTCTGGTAATAGTGTTTGTCAATCCGTTTACTCAGGAGGCGATTGGGGGCCGAGTGGCTTTTATTTATGGCTCGTTTTCTGTTCTGGCGGCAGCTTTTGTGTGGTTTATTGTTCCGGAGCTGCGGCAGCGCTCGCTCGAGGAGATAGATGAGATGTTTCAGGAGCGGCTGCCGACCAGGTCCTTTGCGTCGTACGTCTGCCGTGTGCCAGATGAGGCTGCCTTGGAGCAGAAGACAGCGATCGAGTATGTGGACGAAGCTTGATAGATGGATGGATATTTATGGTCATGAATTGTAGATGAATGGGTACGTTTGAGCACTGCTTTGCAAGCTGAGATTGAAATCGTATAAAGGCTTTCCCACGATGAGAAATAAGGCACAAATGGAATGAACTGGCTGATCAACCGTTGATGCTCTATCTATGCAAATTCTCTATACACGCAAGATCCGGCCAGACGAGGCGCTACCCCGACACTAAGTACATGAGTGTCGATAGTTGAAATACAAGACAGTATCATCTAGGTATAAGCACTTGACTGACGAATTCTGGTTCCAAACCGGTAGAAAATCCATGGCAGGGGCACGAATGCAACAGCCAGAAAGGCCAGGAGACTAGAGGCCCAGCTGTACCCGAGATTATTGTACACTACAATGGTCAGTAAGACTCTCGAGTAATAAAGTTGAACACATACTAGCAATCGTGAACAGGGGAAAAGACCCTCCAACTGAATAGCGCAGCAGACCGTTGGCTGCCAGCGCTGAGGCCCCGTATTTGGCTCCGTAGACGTTGGTGAGGTACAACGCCGTCGACACCTGGCTCGTTAGCATTGAACAAGACGACGGTGGGGGGAACCTACAAAGATGAGAATGTTGGAACAAGCAAACAATCCCGTCGCTGTGATGCTGCTCATCCAATGCACCCCCGGCCGAGCGGTCCAGGCAAACCAGAATAACGATGCCGGCATCAGGGGACTGCCCACCATCGCTCCCCAGAGCAGGCGCTCCGGAGGCGGAGGCACATCCAAGTTTCGGGCACGATGCTTGGTCAAGGTGTACGAGTCGATGAGAATCAGGGCGATGGTGCCAACCACGCAGCCAACCGGGATCCCAATAAAGACCAGCCCACACTGGCCCGGTGAGAAGTCATAAATGGTGCTGTAAATTAGCGGAATCGAGGCCAAAAAGCAGAACAGCACAGAGAAGTTCAGCGACGCATAGAGCGAGCAGAGCGCAACAATAGGTTCAGTCAGCAGCATGTAGACCGGCCGCGCCAGTGTCACCATCACCAGGAAGCGAAGTCCCGCAAGACCACTGGGGATGGGTGCCGGTGGCACAGGCAGTCCCAGCTTCTTCGCTCTGCGCCGGATAATGGGGCCCGGATAGGTCTCCTGCGCACCCAGCGAGAAGAACCAGATACCAGCCCCGAGGAACAGTGACGTCCACTGGGACCAGGGCCAGTTCTTGTACTCTGCGATCCAGCCGCCGACCAGCGAGCCCAGCGCGGGTCCCATGAATGCGATCGCCATCAGCAGCATCACCCCGCGGTTCGTGTACACGCCGGTCCAGATATCCATGATAGTTCCGGCGCCCACGGCGAGAGGCGCAGAGATGAGAATTCCAGCCAGCAACCGGCAGACGGCGAGCGTGGCCAGATTCTTGGCAAAACCGGCGCCCAAGATGAAGAGCAGAGCTACCGGAGTGATGAAGACATAGATGAATCGTCGACCGTAGGTCTCGCTCAGAGGGGCGGAGACCATGGGCCCAAAGGCGAGTCCATAGACGTAGAGGGTGAACGGGAGGAGGGACAAAGTGGTGTTGGTGTTGAACTCTTTTTGGACCTTAGCATGGGATGGCGAGTAGATGGCCAGAGCGAAGGATCTATATCTGTCAGCGCGGAGAGATTTTGTCATAAGACACTAGATACTGACACAAGAAGACAGAGCAAGGACGGGACGGCAGTGTTGTATAGTTTCTTTCCCAGACTCCAGTTTCTCGCATTTGCTGGGTCAACCGACCATTCTGGAAGGTCGAGCTCTTGTTTGGACTCGGCAGGGGAAGGCGCCATGTTAGGGATGCTTGACTGCATGATATGATGAGAATATTGCAAAAGAGCGAGATACTCAGAGTATATATCCTACCTATCCCGGGTCAATCGGCAGACTTGCGCAGTAGTCCATGTCTGGACCTGACGAGGCTGTTGTCTTCCTATCTCTCTTTCTCTATATATCGAATGCATGGGACCCACTATTTCGGCGACGAGAAGTGACATAATCCAGGCAATGGAATGGACACTTGGGTGCCGATACCCGGTGACATAATCCTTGTGGATTTAATGGGATGTGAATGCCACTCCTGAGTATGATCGCTTTAAGGCCAAAGTCAAGAGACCGACCTTATTGCTGTATATAAACTGGTAGCTCACGTTACTATTTCAACATCATCTCCTCCAGGGCTTGACTCTTCTGTCTCAGAACCTTTTCTACGTCTGATCGAGCCTTCGTTCTCTGCACCCAAGCAAGATCATCACGAAGATTCTATGAATAAATTTGTTCCTGATATCCTCATTGGGGTCGACGATGACGGGAAGTGTCTTGTCCATTGAAGTTCTGACTTGCTCAAAGTCCACGAACATCATGGTGCTAGGAATGTTCAGCTGAGAGGATAAGGCAACCTTCCATGGGTTGGATCAGAGGGGATCCAAGTAAATACTGATAGCTGCATAATGAGCAAAAAGAGATGATCTATAGGCAAAATCATAGAGACATTTGCCATCCGGGAACACCAGAATTTCCTTGATCGAATCGGGATCTCCCCCTTAAACGATCCTCCAGTGGACCCCGATTCGCATTAATCGGCGATGTTCCTTGCCTCTTTCTATTGGTTACGTTCTTCTATTGGTGCATGCAGCATCTCCGTATTACCTAACCAAAAGTCCCTCTTCGCCCTGGGAAATATAACTAACTAGTTATCCATGGCTTGGCTCCTTAGTCATTCTCTAGGAGATCCCGGCTCCATGGATTAAGCCAAGAGAAGACCTAGCAGAAAGTAAGCTTGAACTGGATGTCTTTATGAAAGTTACATGTATCTGGATATGCATGCCTAGGGGATTTGTGTATATTCTTTCGTGCTATACAATGTCCGCTGCTACAGAGACTACTGTAGAATATATATACTCGTGTTGGGACCTAGGACAAACTTAGCTCAGAACACGATGGAAGATAATGTATTCAATACGATAATAGTACGTACCTCTTGAGAGGTAAACATTTGACTGACGTCTGATGTATTCATGAGTTTCATGCAGTCTCTGCACCTATTGCCTATTGATATGCCACATTTCCCACCTCGTGTCCAAGTTATGGTAACTTTGTTAGGCTTAACTCAGTAACCCGTTGGATCCACATCGTAACCTTTTCCGGTATCATCTCATGGTTCGGTGGGTTTAGTGGAGTGTCTCCAGATCCTTCTGTGATCCTGTCCCAGATTTGTCATGATGAGAAATACTTCATGAATCCTCTGATCTGGGTATGCGATATAAAATGCGCTCTCTTGTATGGTTACCATACAACAACCAGCTTAATTGATCATTCAGGTCTCCACTCTATATCCCACACAACTGTTCACCTCAACAGTATGGCCTTCGCTACAACCAACGATTCCCAAGAGATCTACTATGAAGTGCACGGAGGCACCGGCCCGACACTGGTACTCGTCTCCGGCTATATGGGCATTGCCAATTTGTGGCAACCGCTAATTGCCCGCTTGATCACTAAGTACCGGTGCATTGCGTACGACATTCGTGGATATGGACGGTCATCGAAGCCTGAATCGCAAGATGCATACAGCATTCCTCAGCAAGCTGCAGACCTTGATGCAGTGTTAAAGGCTGCAAAGATCAATGAGCCCGTTGTCCTGGTCACTCATTCCATGGGCGGTAATATCGCCTCCGCTTATTATCTGATGAATCCCACCAACGTCTCCAAAATCATATACACTGCAACTTATTATGATGGCAAGATTGCCGGCCAGTTTCTTCCCTATGAGGCGCTCACCGGAGGGGCCGATGTACCATCAAAATGTGTCGACTTTTACGCTAGCATGGGACTGGATCGTTCGATTGCCGTTGAAGCTGCAAAGTGGCCGGCGTATGGTCGCCGCCACAATGCAAGCTGCCTGTTGGCCTTTGAGATTGGTGATGGGTACAGGAGGATCACCGTCCCTACTGTTATTGTTCATGGGGAGAAAGACCTGGCTGTTCCAGTGGAACACTGCGTGCAGCCTATGATCGACGCTTTGCCGAATTCCAGACTGGTGGTTTTCCAGGGGGCGGGCCACTTTCCTCCGACAGAGGCACCGGAAGAATTGGAAAGATTGATTGATAGCTTTGTTGGGGCGTCCAATTGAGGATCATGTACTGCTGATGATATGATGAAATCTACGTCATTCATACTTATGCAACAGGACTGTTTAAGGCACAGTAGGTATATCACAGCCAGGTGTAGCATGCGCCTATACTTTCCCAATGGCAGTGGGAGGCAGCTAATGTAATTGAATCTGAGGATAGGATTGGCTACGACATCTACTATAAAGTGAGCGTGCTCATCTGCATTTTGAAGATCATTTAGCCGTTGTCAGAAGACATGTTGTACCCGGTAGTAATACTAGAGTGGTGTACTTGCGCATGAAGTATATCATACAACCCCAGGTCAGGAGATGAGATAAGACTTTCCTCCTGGAAATTGGAAACATTTCATGCTGCAGTTACATCCTCAAACTTGATTAGGCAGTTCAGTATATGTTTTTCTCTAGGTAGCATCCTTATTTTGTGGTTCACCAGCATTAGGGCAGTTTGTTTACCCCACTGTTTCGTGCCAATCTCGCCAGTCCAGCTATGAGATATACATTTGCAGTTTATAATTATCAATTAGCCCTGTTCATAGAATGTAACACATCGCATTCAGATAATAGACCTCGAAAACTGAAAGTGTACTTCTTAAGTTGTCTCCCATATGAACAAGGCTTTTGTTTGACATTGGAGTTTGACGCCATCTAGGCAAACCCTAATAAATCAGTGGATGCTCAAAATTAGAATCATTTGATTCTGGCCACTCGGGCAACAGTAATATTGACGACATTTCAAGTTGATGGGGCCGTGTATGCTTACCTTACTCAGCTTGTCAGCACTCGCCGTCCGAAACACCGGCAGCTTTGTCAGCCACTCTTGGGGTGATTGTAGCGGGGTATTGGGTATCTATATAGACTGACTACCTTACGCTTCATCGGAATTGCTTCATCCATCTCATTAACTAAGATTACATCCTCTCAAAATGGCCATCCCAACAACCAATATAGCTTTCACTTCTCCCATAAATTCTCCCGGTGTCGATCCCATCCTCACCCGCAGTCAGATCTGGAATGGTTTACTCCTCAAGATCCGCTCCGCAGAGACATTCGTTCCAGCAGCCATTCAGTCAACGGCAGTCCTCAGTGAATCTGTTGATGAAGTTGGAAATCCCGTCACTATCCGCGAAGTGGTTTTTCGCCAAGACCAGCGGAAAGTCAAGGAGACGGTGACGGCCCACAAAGACTCCCGGGTTGATTTTGTTCAACCTGATGGGAGTACCATCAGTAACATTGTCAGTGAAGGTGCAGAGGGGGAGCTGTATATGACCTATGTTTTTGAGTGGAGACATCCAGGTGCTTCGGAGGAGGAACTGGCTGCGTTGAGGGATAGGGAAAAGATGATGAGCAAGGGGGCTGTCGAGGGTACAATTAGTGCCATGAGGGAACTCGCTCGAAAGGGAGAGATTTGATTCGCTTGAGTATGTTTGGGTTTCTTTGGATCTATCTCGACGTGAATGGGATGGAAGAACATTCAATGTACTCCATTTGATGACCACGCGGACAGGCCTCACATATAGATGCCTTCATGGCCATCCTCAAGTGTGGGAAAATATTTACAGATTTAGTAGACGCAAGAGATAATGTTATGATTATTTAGAAAACTGGCTCCATTGAAAAAGCCATAAAAGATTTAGGGATGCCGATAGAGCTTGAAAGCATATCTGGAATAGTAGTAAGCATGATATCTAAAGTTATGCTTTAGTGACCACTGAAGATGCGGCCTTTCCTTATAGAATATGCCATTTTCGGTGACCTAGGTGACGAGCTGTCTGATGTATGTCAAACCAGGTCTCCACATGAGTCCACTAAGTGGCATAGCTGAAGCATCCGGTGGGGTTCGCCGACCAGTCGATCTAACTGGTGAACTTAGAGACAGTCCATATTATAGAGGTGATACTAAGGTTGTAATGTCCCGATATAAACGCAGGTAGATTTATTGGCCATGGCTGACTGCACCTAATAAGCAAGATTTCAGGCCATCTTATGTAAACGCAGGATGAGTTCATTCTGCATGGCTATGTTAATGCCTCATAGATATTTATTGTGGCTAGTATAGCGATTTGCTTGTCGCTTAAGGTCGGTCTTTTCTACTGTGTATGTACCTATTGCTACCCATAATTACATATGACATTGTCTCTGTGCTGCGACAGGGTGATCCAGTAATCATCTGCACAGATTTCTAGACCTCAAGAGAATGTAGGAGCTCAATTAATGTAGAGGACAAATATATACAGTCTATTGTAATCACTCAATAAGACGAAAATGCCCGCCGTATGGCTGTTTATGCCAGCCTGATGTGACTATGTACTAAAAACTGAGGAGGTTCGCAGAGGACGACACCGGTAGAGGGGATAATTCGAAGTCAACAAAGGGACGCTTTCCAACTTAGTCTCAAATAGAACCATAGATCTAGTCACGTCTATCCCTCTCTAAGCCATTTGAATTATGAATGTTCGTAATGGGTCGTTACTTGGCGATCTCAACACCATTGGTGGCACCTAGGGGTACAAAGTCAGCCTTGGTCGGGGGAACTAAGAAAGTAAGCGGACTTACCAAGAGCCTTCTTGATGTCACCGTAGATGGCGAATTGCCCAGCAGTAAGACCGCCGATCATGAACAGACGAGTAGGAAGACCAGCGAAGGAACCACGAAGACCCAGCTCGCCAGCAATCTTGATGAGACGGGAAACGGTGCTCTCGCCGGGGAGACCCTTGGTCTTGTTGATCTTGGACAACATGGTATCAGCGGGCTGAGAGACGATGGCAGCAGCGAAACCAGCAATGAGGCCGGACCCCAAGTTAACTCCGGTCTGGGCGCCGTTGGACAGCTTGGACTTGTCAAGACGAGCAAAAACAGCCTCGGCGACCTTTTCATAAACCACAAACTTCGTCACTGTGTAGGGCACCCTGTATCATATCAGCTTATTATTAAGTCTCTAAACTAATCATCGAGACCAACGTACTGCTTCAAGAGGATCGGACCGAAACCACGGTAGAAGGCACCAATGCCCTCGTTCTTGAGAATCTTGCCGAAACCACCGATTAGACCATTTGCGAAGCCAGACTGAGAGACAAGACGGATACGTGTAGCCTCGAGAGGACAGAGAGCGATAGAGGCGAAGAACTCAGCGGAGGCAGCCGAGACAGAGTAAACGGCAGTACGGTTCTGACGGGCCTTTTCAAGACCCAGAAGGTTGATCGATTGCTGCTTGAAAAACTCATAACCACCGAATTTGAAGGCTCCCTGCATGAAGTAACCAGCAAAGGTTGGGCCGATGCCGGTCAAGAGAGCACCGGCGCCCTCATTTTGGATGACTTGACGGAAACCGCCAATCATGCCACGGTTGTAGGTGGCAGGGTCGAGCTGGATTCTAGTCTTGACACTGTGGGAGTATCAGTAAGTCGCGAACATTGGATACTGGAGCTGAAGCTGATGGGCAGCTTACACATCGACTGGAGTGAAGGCACCATGAGTGACAGAACAGCAGACGGCACCGGCAAAAGCGAACCGAGAGTAGAGGCTGAGGCCTTCAAGCTTCTTCTCGGGGGCCACAACAGCAGGAGACGCAGCCATTGCGGGGGTGATGGATGCGCGCGACGCGAAGGATTGGGGATATAAAAAGGAACAGGTGTTACTGATCTGGAAAAATGAGAGTAAAAGTTTGAGAGCAAGTTGTTGACAGCTTGCGACTGCGGTTAGAGTCAGACTAGGGGGAGGGTGGCCCACTGCGTTTGAGGTGATTGGCGTTTTTCGGCGTTCTTAGGGGTTTTTCGGTGTTTTCCGATTGTATTTAAGATGTGACGCCCGCCTCACGGATGCGCTAGGGAGCGTAGAGAAGATATCTCATAAGACGGCTGGCCCCTCTTCCCGTATCACCGGCCAGATCGCCAAAACATTGTGGGGGGCTATACGAGTCGACGATAGCCTCTAGAAAGCTTGACCTGCTACTGGCAGCCAATTCACCAAGGTCTTAGAAGAGTTAGGCAAGGTTTTAGCTCCTATGTCGATCACATATAACTTTTATCATGGATGGGGTTGGAGAAAATGACGGTTCGTGGACCAAATTGCACCACGGGACCATATTCCTTGTGTAAGCGCTGAATGACTTGGCATGTCTGTCCATTGTAAGCATGAAGCAGCTGAAAAATGTTTAGAGAAACATTAGACAGCTGAAACAAGAGATAAAGACTTCCATTTCACCTGTATAGCGGCGTCACCAAGGCCCCGGAATGTGCCATAGTTATGTTCGAAGGGGCGTTGCAAGAAACCAGACAAGGCCTGCAGTGGCGAAGAACACAAGCAAGACGCCCATCATCTTTATGCAGCAGCAGAAATGCGCGATGAAAGTCTTCTGCTAGTGTCGCAAGTTGCAACTGTACCGTCGCGGCTATATAGGGCGGTGTCAGAGGACCAGCCCTGCTAAATCAGGGAAACGCCGAAATCGCCGAAGCTCGGTCAGGAACCATGATTGCTGGCGCGTAGCACAGACCTTACGGTGACAGATCTTTCTATTTAGACAGACTATCCTAAGTATCAGGTTGCCTGGTTCGGCAGACGTCGGGCTAGTTATCTGGTACTCCGTATGTAATCCTTCACTATCCGCGCAGGACATCGACCAGACACCGTTTTAGCCTAGCTAGCGGTATTATAATTCTATAATACGCAAATCAAAATACTAAGACAGCTGAGCAAAGAACTTATAAACCCATCACTACCCAGCGAAGTGGACTGGTATCCGTACAGAATTATAATTATGTAGATAGTGGATGAATATGATTATATGACATTGATATATTCCTAAAACCCCACCAAGCCAAACTTTACACCATTGGCATTCTCTTGCTCCCATGTATACAAATATACATGGACACAGATACATCCATACTGAGTCAGGTTAGCTACTGTGCGCTGTCATGGTCCTTTGTCCAATCTTCTAGCTGATAATCCTGGCTAGTCTGCAAATGGATGATTTTCCACGAATGGCAGGCTGGGTCAAGAGATGCCATAATGCAGGCATGACATGATATCAGATGTCCTATTCCTGTCCATACCATACCGTAGCGTAGCTTAGCTCTGTCTGTATCTGTATCTTACTAGCGGCGTGGAAATCACTAGTCGGTCTTTTATGGAAGCCTGACCTCCCAACTCCCACCAGCTCTTGTTCTCCTATCCTACAATTGTCTCCTATACCCAACTCGCCTTCATTCTCGAATCTGAATTCTCGTATCTGTCCATCAACATGCGTGAAATTGTGAGTCCGCTCACTGACTTCGGAATATCCTGTCGTCGAGATCGCTGACCTCTGATTTCGATTATACTGAAAATAGGTTCATCTTCAAACCGGCCAATGCGTGAGTCAATTCCCGTTCTCATGAGAAATTGAAGTAATGCTAAGCAATGATACTTCTTCGCAGGGTAACCAAGTTGGTGCTGCCTTTTGGTAATTCCAGCATAACTGTCTATTACTCCCTGATTCTACCGTTCTTACCTCTGACACGGCCCAGGCAAACCATCTCCGGCGAACACGGTCTCGATGAGTCCGGCATGTCAGTGATCCGGTCACTGTCGCTTACGATCTATCTGACACTACCACAGGTGCAATGCCTCATCCGACCAGCAGCTGGAGCGGATGAATGTCTATTTCAACGAGGTCGGCAACTCGAAATACGTCCCTCGAGCGGTCCTCGTCGACTTGGAACCGGGAACAATGGATGCCATTCGCTCCGGCCCCCACGGAGCCCTTTTCCGACCTGATAACTTTGTGTTTGGGCAGTCCAGCGCGGGCAACAACTGGGCAAAGGGTCATTACACGGAAGGCGCGGAGCTGGTGGATCAAGTCATTGATGTTGTTCGCCGTGAGGCGGAGAGCTGTGACTATCTGCAAGGATTCCAGATCACCCATTCTCTGGGCGGCGGAACGGGAGCTGGCATGGGCACGCTTCTCATCTCCAAGATCCGGGAGGAATTCCCTGATCGGATGATGGCAACATTCTCGGTCCTGCCATCCCCCAAGGTCTCTGATACCGTGGTGGAGCCGTACAATGCGACGCTGTCAATCCACCAGTTGGTCGAGCACGCAGATGAGACGTTTTGCATCGACAATGAGGTATCAGTCCTGATTATTCCACGCCGATGCGAGCTAACAAGCACAGGCGCTCTATGATATCTGTACACGGACGCTGAAGCTGTCTTCCCCGTCGTATGGCGATCTCAACCATCTCGTTTCCACGGTCATGTCCGGCATCACTGCCAGCTTTCGGTTCCCAGGACAGCTGAATTCCGACCTTCGGAAGCTGGCGGTTAATATGGTTCCCTTTCCCCGGCTGCATTTCTTCATGGTGGGCTTTGCTCCATTGACCAGTCGAGGAGCCCAGTCCTTCCGCGCAATGAGTGTTCCAGAACTCACGCAGCAGATGTTTGATTCCAAGAATATGATGACGGCTTGCAACTTTCAAAACGGCCGCTTTCTGACCTGCTCAGCCCTTTTGTACGCTTTTCTCCTACCCAAAATCCGCCGCCCCCCAAAAAAAAGCTAATCAGTCTCAGCCGCGGCAAGATCTCCATGAAAGAAGTCGATGATCAAATGCTCAGTATCCATACTAAGAACTCCGGTTACTTTGTGGAATGGATCCCAAATAATGTTCAAACAGCTCTCTGCTCTGTGCCTCCAAAGGGCCTGAAAATGTCGGCCACTTTTGTGGGCAATTCCACGTCTGTCCAGGAGCTCTTCCAGCGCGTGGCGACCCAGTTCACGGCCATGTTCCGCCGCAAAGCCTTCTTGCACTGGTATACCGGCGAGGGAATGGATGAGATGGAATTCACCGAGGCGGAAAGTAACATGAATGATTTGATGTCCGAATATCAACAATACCAGGAGGCCAGTATCTCCGACGGAGAGGAGCAACAGTATGCCGAGGAGGAGGCATATGAGGCCGAGGAATAAACCCTCTGAAATTCACCATCTCGTGCAAGATCGACAGTAACCCTATTCAGCTTCAAGCTTGTCACTCCTTTCTCTGTCTCTCTGGGGAGCTTGCCTGGAATTCCTCCTATTGTTTACGATACTCACCGTCTTAAACAGGAATGGAACTTCAGTCAGCTAATAATCTAGTAGTGCCGTTCTCTCCGCATTGCGGTCAAGGCAGAGGTCTGGTAGATAGCGTCCTCTGTACCATTGATCGCATTGGTTGATATCGCAATCGAATGTCATGTATGCGAAGGAAATCGGGCACACATGAGTCAACCGTGGAATAAATGTAGTGCCCGGTATATCTGTGCGAACCTCTTCGGTTTTCAGGTCCTGAATTACTAGTAAAGGTGGGCGACCGTCAGCCATAAGAGCAAACTTCCGATCTTTATAAAAGGAGCCTATTTTTGGTAAGGAGATCCGGGTGACGCTCAGTGATAATATCCGCGAGACGTCGCGGAACAAGTTGGTTCTTAGCCTAGCATCAAACTGCTTAACAGGCCAGGTTTGAAAGCATTTTCCGTTACTCTTCCTCGATGTACTCAATCAAGAGATAGCTAGCGCACATCACGCCATCTTTGCATATGTTGCTGTAGGCATGACGACTAAAGAATTAGGTAGGGAGAGTACATCCAAGCCATGATAGAAGTCACAACGGATATATCGAAATTGACGGGCAGGAGTAGGTAGTTTGTGTAATCAAATAAGCTGCGAATTAATGAGTATCCCTCCAATAGATACTATGAGTATTCGATATCTACTGGTTCCTGAGACAGCGGTCTGATGAAGCGTGGTTATATAAGTATAACCAACCCTAAACAGTCAACACCCATTATTGTTGTGATTGTTAGCCCCCACTCATTCAGCCCTATAGATATCAAATTAATATATTAGATATAGGTTGATTTGATGCGAATTACTATAAATTATTTATAAAAGTATTAATTGTCTATAAACATGTTAGACCATGAGCAATACGCATATGTCTAAGGGAAGAGAGATGGACACGGCTGCCAGCTGCAACATTCTATCGCGGCATTGAGAGAGCATTTTCATGATACGATGGCAGAGTATCCAGAGTGGAAATGTCCCATGCGCAGATTGCGTTCATCCATCTCAACAAGGGATAGTAGACTCGTTTATGAGAATGACCCCCAGCATCAGAAGATTCAAAAAGGCATTTGTTAAAGGCTGAATACTCACTCTGTCTGGGTTCTCTTCACAAAGAAATGTGATGCTACCTATCTCTAATCCACGCAGAACACATTCAACTACATCCGTCAGTGAAATATAGACCGAGTGATGGCCGACTGATAGGCAAAAGGTACATCAACCTCAGGGTGTGCAGTCAGGGTCAAGAATTGTTCTTTGTGAGGCCAAAGGTTGCGTCAGGACAGTGCTGGAAGTACATCACAGCAGATTTGTTGTACATGCTTGCCTTATCTTCCTATATTAACGCGATGAAGCGAGCTGGCAAGCATGATAAGGATGTCTGAACGAGCTTCCATCTTGTAGTGTAGGCTGATCAAGCCCCACCTGCTCTGATGAAGTCCCAGATGATATACTCCCACCTCTAAGCCTGGGAGGTATTCCAAGCAGCTGTTCCATCCTGCCAAGCAATCTGCTGCTAATTCAGAGTATGATGGTGGAATTAAGTGCATGACCAAAAGGGTTTAGAGGAGCATACAGGTCTCCCAGTCAGAGATTCTTCAGGATGTGACTTATGTGGGAGAAGTTGCCCTCCTGTGCTTCTAAATTGTTCATGTTCTGCGTTGTCTTGGAAGTGCTTAAATTCCTAGGTAGGATGTTTTGTTCATAGTCGCAGTGCTAACAGGCTCTGAAGCATCTGTCCTAATAGGACCGCTATAAGTTTGTATACACAGGAATAGCACTGCGCTGCCCTTGATGCTTGCTTGCTCTGCAGATACTTGTTGAGTGGGGTCTGGGGTGTGCGCGATGTGGTTACTGCTATATTATTATTGAGTGCCAGAACTCAACAGGCTGTTAAAGTTGCTAAAAACTTCGCTGATAGGGTCTGATTTCAACCAGTCAGCTGTGTGTCTCGACCTTTTCACTTTGCTAATAGTTTGGTATCATCGTCATACAATCTTGAGCGCCCAGATCGGTGTGATCCCTTATGAGCTTTCTGAATGTGGCTTCCAACGCCTGGCATGCGCTGGAGAGACACCTAGATAGGTCAGATGGCCCACCCCTGAGTCCAACAGCACTAGAAACCAAACAAACCTCAACACCTATTCTAGCGTGTGCACCGGCATCCATGTCCAGTGTCAAAATCTCGGGTGAATTCCGGTAGGCTTATGTGGGTGCGGGAAGCCCTTGTCAAAGGGGTTGTGGCGTTCTCCTGGTGCATTTTTTCTCTGAATCCGTTTTGATGTTGCCTTATCCTTTTCGCTTTCGATCGTGTCCTGGACTACCATCTTGATTTTTGGTTCTGTCTCCCGCACTATTGTCCGCGCGTCTTCCTGTGCTGCACGTGGAAGCAGATATGGGGGGACCCAAGTTTCGTGTAGGGCCTGCTGTATAATTTGCTTCACAATTTGCTCTGCTGCGTCATTGAGCTTCTTCACAGCACACTGCCCGATCTTCTCTCCCAGTTTCTTGACCTCGTCATATGCGTGTGCCTGTGCGACCTTGTCGAAGTTCTCCTCCTCTGCCTCGTTACTCATCTTCTGCAGAGCCATGTCGAATTTCCCTTCTGCCTCTTTGATCACTTCCTGCCTTACCTCTTGCAAAGCTTTCTCAGCTGCCTCTTTCACTGCTTGATTGACCTTCTTCACCACTTCGTCGCACAATTTCCCCCATTTCTCCCTTGCTTCTCGACCCTTCTCTAAATCTTTCAAGGCTAAATCAGCCGGACTCATCGGAAGCTCTCGCACACCCCCAAAGCCATACATAAAACCGTCTTCTCTTGCGTCGTCCATACGTTTTTGGATGTCCTGCTCTATCTTCTGCACTGCGTTCTTTTCTGCTTCTGGTAGTGCCTCTTGCAACAACTTCTGGGCCTTGGCCTGCACAGCCTCAGCGGCTGCTTTCGCTGCCTCCACCACCCGATTCTGCGCCTGATCCACAGACTTTTGCACTGCATCTTCCACATCCTTGTGTATGTCGAAGTTCAAATCTGCGTACTCCAGATCGTCAGCGCTCAGTCGGACCGATCGCAGTTCAGAAATCGCATCACTGATTGCCGATCTTGCAAGGTCTCTGACGCGGCCCACAGTATTCTCCACTGCTTTCTCTACCGTCTTTTCCACTGCCACCTCCGCTGCGACTTGCTGCGCGACGTCTGGAATAGCCTCGTGGACCGCTTCGGGAACCTTGGCCACAACCTTTTCCCTTGCGTCCCACACCTCGAATGTATACGAGCCCTGTACGGTTCGTGGATCACGTGAACGCTCATAATCCTCGATTCCTTCCATCTTTGCCTTGGACGCTAGTTGCTGCAGGGCGTCTGCAAGTGTCTCCTCCACCGCTTGTCTGAGCTTCTGTGCCACATCCTCCAGAAAGTCCGGTAATTGAATTTGACTCTTGATTTCTTGTTCGACGTCCTCAATGGCTGTTTGCACCGAGCCCTCGACCGCGGCGCAGGCGTCCCTCACTACCGAGCTTAGCGCGTACGCATATTTTTCCCTCAGCTCTTGGTCAAATGCGCGAATCTTTGCCTGCACGGTGTCTTCCGATTCTCCCTTTCCCATGGCGTCAATGATGGTGTCGACGATTCTGCCTCAAAAGTTAGTCTCAGTATGAATAGGTCCAAAATCTGCCAGAGAAGAAGAGGTGGAAAGGAGGTTGAGAAGGATATCAGACTTTTGCATCTCCTTGGTGGTGAGCTTTTTGAATCCCTTTTTTCCCAACCAGCCTCCAATGGTACTAAAAAGTTTGTCAAAGCCTTCGGCCGCAAGCTCCTCTGCCAGAAGTTCCCCAAATGCCGAGCCGATCATCCCAATGGTTGACCCTGCGCCGTGAAACAAAAAGGTGTCAGCCATAAGAGCTCTGTAAAAGAGTGCGCTTGAATGAACCTCAACGAATCTCCTCCTCTTTCGGATCACTGACCTGTAACGACCAAGATTTCATTCGAGAGAACTTGATATATACTGACCGCTGTCAATTCGCTTCGCATTTTTGGATCAGCTATATTATGAGAGAGAGCAGATCTAACATATGGGGCAGCCAATGTAGCAACTGCTGTCCCGAGAGCAGCTCCCGCGGGTCCACCCAGGGTTCCGCAGGCAATGGTGCTCGCTAGTACTATAGTCGAATAAGTGCATTCAGCAATGGCGCGTTCGGCCTCATCCTAGACATATGTTTAGTAACAACATGAAGTGATTTAACAAAGACATATTACCTACATATTCACCTGCTAGGTGATCAATTCCAGCAATAAAGTACCCAAGCACTGGAATGTCCTCTAGGAATCTGAAAAAGGCACCATGCAGGGAGAAAAACGGGTAATCGTCGCTGTAAAAGGTTGTGTTAGATGGGATGTTCTTCAAACGTGCAGGATACGCGGTACTTACGGGTCATCAATCGATAAGCTTCCGTCATCGGCGACCTTGATATCCTTATAGAGAGGGTACTTAGCCGTGATCCAACCTCCACCAAGGTTTTTGTATTCAAGGTGCGCCTGCAGTTCAAATTCGGAATTGACGAGCCACCCGTCAGAGGTCATGAAGAAGTTGCCGTTTCTCTTCTGCTTGATTCTTCCATTGTCGTTCTCGTAATGGTCACCCAAGTCGATCTCTTGGTAATGGAGCTTGCCATCTATTCCAATAACAAAACCGCGGAGCAGAGCTTCATCGCGACACTTGTATCTGACCATTCTATTACGAATGTCTTTGGGACTACTCAGGTTAGCAACACAACACAACACATATATGTATGTATGTATGTATAGATAAGAGACGAGGGAAAAAGGGTTTAGTCGTACAGGCCATCATATTCCAGCTTTCCATCGTTGTTGCTGAAGAAGAAATCGAGACAAATCGCCATATCCTTACCACCATAATCCTGAGTGAGCGTGGCTGTCAAGAGGTTGCCACCTTTGAGCTGTAGTGTACCAGGTTTCACCTGATCGATGAGCAACGGGGGCGGCTGCCCATCCGGAAGGGTCGTCCACCAGCCTTCCCAGTCCGGATTTCCTAGAGTCCACCTCTTGTGGTCGGGGTCATACCAGATTTTGTCATCCAGTCTGGTCGAGTTTTCCACCCAACTGCCATCATTTGCTTGGCAGGTGGCATGGAGGTAGGTTGCACCAGCACCACTGTGGGGGTCATCGGTTTTCTCTGTAGTCTGGATATAGATGTTCTTTGATTTGTTGATGCTGAAATACATGTTGACGCTCAAAGCTTTTGGAGGATGACGGAAGTAACTGCAGACGAGAACAGCGAGAGGAGTACACGAAGGATGAGCGACAGTAGTCTTATGTCACCCCTATTTACCTCTGCCCGAGAAACCATCAACGGTGGAGTCCGGTGCCCTTTTTTTCCTCCGGGGCTGGCGGCGGGAGAGGGGCGCAGCTGACAAGAAGCAAAAGGCAGACTTCGTATTTCTCGCAGAACTGCCACAAGAGACCCATCAATAACTAATTGGGCAGCTCTGCATGAATAAGCTCCTCTGTAAATACATACTACGTACAGTAGGCTTTCATTCACCGTAGTACTCTCCAGATCTCGACTTTTCCGAATTTCACCTACTTATCAAGATCCTAAAGGAAACACTCTCTGTTTGATAGGATGATAAGCTGGTTCAAGCAGTTTCAAGCTGCTACTGCTTGTCAAGGACCTCGAAATCACTCTACATGATCAGTCCTCAATCAGCTGTGCATCACTCCCAACATTCCGCGGTGTCCCTTGGCAATTGCAGCTAGACTGGCTGTGGGGTGGATATGGGTTAATCCACATGGGGTTCAACCCAACCCGTATGGGTTTAGGGAAACCTATGATATTAGTTATCCACCTCCTAATCTATATGGGTTAGATTATAGATAACCTCTTTTACCTATAATTAGCATATAATTTCAAACTATACTACTTTTAGTAGGTGGAACAATCTCCTATTAAGAGAATATTATAGATAAACTATAAAACCTATATACCCACTAAATTCTGCTCGTCACATGTACCTAAATGGTTTATCTACACCCATCTGGGTTGGGTATCAACCACCCATACCCATGTGGGTTGGATCAGGGCCAACCCTTATCCAACCCATAGCGTGGATTGGGTGGGTTGGGTGTGGATCTGTGGATTGGGTAAGCCAGTCTAATTGCAGCTTCTGTGGAACAAGAAGGTGTTCGCCACGAAATCTGAGTCTAACAGGCTAATGTATGGGTTACTCTAAGTCTAACTTTATGAAAGCTAGTCTTTGTTTTCTTAGCTGGGTCCCTTTGTATATGATAGGACACGTGGCCATATTACATGAATTACCTGCATTAGTGAGCCCACTCTCAATTATTGCTTTCTCCGCGGCGTCTTTCCTTTCAGTTATGATAGCCGATTGAGGTCTTAGTTCCCACGTGCAATGGTAGGAAAAAGGGATGACTGGATTCTGCAGGCCTTGAGCAATTTGAGTCAGGCATTTCACTCAAACTTGGGCAACAACAAGGAGGTAACTAAGTAATGACTAGTGATAACATCTGTGGGCCACAATCACCTCAGCTGTCGAACTCCGCTGGATGGTTGATCTCTTTGAGCCTATCGGGGCTCCACGCTAGTTGCGATAGTCGTCCACAGGCCAGAGTTAGTGTGCTTTTGATCAGATGACTTTGGGAGTTTGAAATGCTCAATTGATAAAGTATTTAGATCCAGCTGAGACTATGACCGCTGTGAACTATAAGAAAGTTGAAAGTATGGACTTTAAGAAAATCAACCCAGACATAAAATATCATAACTATGGGAGGACAGGGCATGTTACAAGATTCTATCCTAAGCCTAAAGATAGTGCTATGAGGGCCACCTGACTAGTGGCTAACATCATCGCAAGGGATGATAGGGCCTACCTAAGTCTATTTCGACATGCTTGAGTAACATGTGATGATATAACATTAACCCCACGGGTCATGGTAGATTTATTATGATTATTATTATTATTTTCATTCACGCATCTGTCAGCCCTATTGGTTGAGTGGCGGCAGGTCCCTGCTAGTAGCTGGGTAAGCTGCTACTAAGCCTACTATCTTATATACACTACATCCATGGTAGGTCTGATTGTCCCTATGCCCTGTAGATATACCTAGTATAACACCCATAGCTTCTATCTCTGTCTGGATGATCTGATCACCCTAAGAGGTGCTTAGCCTAGTGTTCTCTCTTATTAAATAAGCCCTGTAAGCAAGCAGCAGTAGTATACAGGTTAGGGGTTACTACCTATAGTGCTAACCTAGAATATATCTAATAGGCTCTAGAATTAGCCCAGGAGCTGTGTGGTAATTATAAATTAGGTAGCTCACTATGCTAACTTTAGCTTATAGAGTAGGTAAGTATAGTTAGCTGTTAGCCTCCTGTGACTCCCATCATGCTATATAGAGCTAGAGCTCTGAGTAGGTTGGTCTCTGATCGGGAAAGACCCGAGCAAAACAGAAAATGAGCGTCCCGATGAGGATTCCAGATTAGTAGGCTAGTAGCCGAACTACTGGACTTGCTCGTCTCGTAGGGCCCTGAAGACAAAGTGATGGGTGGGTGATCATTGATCATTAATGGCATTTAAGAGCGTATATTGATGGATATGGTGGGTAAACAAGGTCGAACACTTATGAATTTTTTGTCTTCAACAGACATATGACTCCTATATCTGACAGAGTGTTTACAACCACTGCAGTCATTCACAGGATGCCTGCTAAGCATAACTAGCCATGTACAGCTCACGTGACCCCACCCTTGTCTTTGAGCAAGTATTGTTAATGTTTGATCAGCAGGCCTCTTCCACCCAATATCTTGCCAAGCTGGACCATCATATTACCTTCTCGTTAATCCCTCAGCAAGTTCAGTAAGGATACAGCGCTGATACTGCAGAATGGTCAGAGCTAGAACTGTGGCGTGAGGTCACCTGGTAAGTTCCTTGGCGAGCTAAACTTGTCTGCGAATAGTAAACCCCTCAAGGTCTCCAGGGCTCCTTCCATACAAATCCTCCTATGGCCAGCTTAAATGGCGCAAGATCCCCGGAAGTCTACCGCCGGATCGTGCTAGTTTATACCAGGGACCAATGGCCGCGTTTATCATGTCTAACAAGGCTAGGCGCGGTGCTATCAGCAGCCTGCAGCGCCAATAATACTAATAATAGCATCTGTGCCAGTGCACTGACTGCGCTTGATAGTGGTTGACTGGTAACATTCTTGGCCTCTGTTGCGGAAGCTGATTCTCTGCCTGAGTCGCGTAAGAACTGATACGGGAGACGTCTTCTGAGGCTATCTTGAGTTACAGGGCGTCACTGATGGAGAGCCAAACTTTAGGTATATTTTCTGTCCACAACTGAGGGGGTACGATTTAGGAAGTGACTTGACACTTCTGGGCTTGACTGCATGAGGGAGGCCCCAGATTTGACATAAGTTCTTTAGCTTGTTAGATGCATTTCAAATGACGACAAAAAAAAAAAAAAAAAAAAAAAAAAAAACAGGTAACATCTATAGCTGCGCAAGGTTGCTACTTGTGATTCACTCTGCTTTGCGTTCCACTCTCCATCTTTTGTTCCTCCTGACTTGTAATGTCCTTGAAGTTCTGGTCCCATCAGCCCTACTAGCCGTAGTCCTGGAAGCCCTGGCAACACCAGCATCCGAGCGGACTATGAAAGGCTTAGAGGATGCAGTGGTGTCGAGGTCGGGAACTTCGTCGGAAGGAAGTATATCGCTCTCTTCCAGCGGCTCGTTAAGAAGGCTAGTAGCTTGTCCAGGGCTATGTATGGCTTCATCCTCTTCTACCTTCCCGGCCGAGGACGTTCCTACCGTAAATCGTCGAGCGCCAGGCTGCATCCTTTTCGGACCTGAGTAAGTTGTGTCTCTCGATGCGAGTACAGCTCTAACTATCTCAACGGTCTCCAGTATCTCATCGCGCTCACGTTTTCGTTCAGCGTCCTGTTCCCAGATTCTGCCATCTTCGGACGCCTTGTCACTTCCTCTGCCTTCAGTGCCTTCATGACTTTCGGCACTTGCAAGGGAGGCCGTCTCGTAGGCCTCCACTTCAAACCTAACCGACCTCCTAGGCGGTGATGGTACCGCCGATATGAGCGTAGGCGGACCTGATGTGCGACCAGGTAGAGATTGTTCCGGCGGATATGGAGGGGACGCCGGAGAAGCCACTCGGTAAGGCAAAGGTGGAGATGATGCTCGATCGGGTAAGTGAGGCGCCGGCCGACTGGATGAGGAGCTTCCCGAGCTGCTTGAGCTGTAGGTCACGTAGGAAGACAAGGACGTTGTCTCACTGCCCCCCTTTTCAATGTCCTTATCCGCCACGTCTCTATGAAAAACTGAGAACATCTTTCCAAGCGTGATAGGTTGGTTCGGAGCTAGCTCATATATCGCTCCCATTCGGCGCTCCCAGAAGTTGACAAATTTTCCAATAATTGCAGCGACGATGATGGTGAACACGAGCAGAGGGACTGCCGATGCCGGATACCAGAGTGCGTCAATCGCAAGGCCAGGTATAGCAAAGACACTCTACGAAAGCTGTAAGTGCAAGCTCATCAGAGACTCTAGTACAATGTGCACTTACTGCAACATACGAGAGTGGGATGAAAATGAAAGCCAGAGCGCTGAGGCGAGCTACAGACTGCCCTTGCGAGACAGCTTCTAGATTGAAAGCCTAATACTTATTAGAATTCTGATTGCAGGAAACAAGGGGGCCTCTTACGAGCTGGATGAGGTTTTGTAGCTGCTCTTTCACAGTATCAATCGTCGAAGCATTGTGATCCATCTGACCCTTTATTAACTCGAGCCGATCATCAAGATCTTTGTCGGCTGGTCCGATCGAGTTAAGTTTGATTACATGATTAGCTATCGCCTGGTGAATCCTTAGAACTTCGCGAATCTCGATGGCCGTCTGCATTTGTTGGTGTAAAAAGCGAGTCTGTATCGTAACGGGTAATATGCCTTCCATTCCGCTGGACTCCGCGCTATAAAGATGTGCTTTCATGGCGACGATGACGGCATTCCAGTTGGTGAAGAGGTATAATAAGTCGGGGACAATCCAGAGTATATTCCTCTCAAGCCGCTGCCAACGCGCCCATGAATTTTCTGTATAATGTCGCTCAAGAACATTGATGAGGTCTGGAATCAATGGATTCCCAACGATTATTGTCACTGTCTGCCCGTTGACGCTCAGGCTTTGTGCGGCTGAATCAGCCATGTTAGCATGAAAACAAAGACGAGTATGTTGCAAGCACCTCTGACCTATAGGGATACGGAGACACGCTCTATCCCCCAAGAATAGTTGCTTCACTTCGTCTACAAATGCCCCTCCGTCGTAAACACTGACGTGCTCGGCACTAAAGTTAAAATCTGACATCCGATCAGTTGGGGGCTATTATTCACACACTGCGGAAGGGTTAATGAGGTAACATACTCTTCATCTCATCGAGCGTAGGCAGCGTGCTCTGTGCCTCACGATTGGTAGCCTCGAGAAGATCCAGGGATGCTCCTGGAAAATTGGGGAACGATTTCAGAAACTCTTCGCGGAAATCTGCAACCCACCCCTGCACAATGCTGTGTAATGAGAACGTCAGCAACCCCGACAAGGCAATCATATAACAACTCGTGAAAGAATCCGTACACGAGAATCGGTAATGGACGAGGCCTATATTCAGTGCTTCCAACATCAGCAGGACGTAAACAGCCCTCAAAGAACTGCGGGAAGGACTCGCGCTCGCGCCTGGAGAATCTTTTTGTTGTCGAGAAAAGCCTCTCAGAACCAGCTCTGATAATTGCGACTTCTAGGGAGTCAGTTTCGTCCGGTTCACGGCGATGGCTGTCCGCATCGTATCGTACGAGGCGAAGCCTGGGGAGTTTGAGGGAAGCTAAGAATGTCATAGGTAATACTCTGCAGGTTGCAAACCTGGTCCGGGCCACATAAGGAAGGGATTCGAACCATCTCAATAACCTGCTGGGACCTCGATTTATATAAGCTGATACTTTAGTACCGTCCCATAAGGCGACTGGTCAATGAGAGAATCGGCGAGTGGTTGGCGAGTCGCCACGTATTGCGGGTCAGATGTGCTCCAATAACCCTTGTCAATAATAAGTGACGGGCGCGTGGAAAAGGTCCTGTGGTCCAGTCAACCGGGGAAATTTCTTAATTTTGTAGTTTCAATTACCTGTGATTGCCAACCGGACCTTACTCAGTACTGCGATTGAAGGGGTGAAGGGATGCTAAATTACACTGCTATAGTGAAAAGAGCTTTCTGGCTGAGACGACCACTTCCCGCTGACAAGGAATTAAGTCTGCCGTCACTGAATAGTCTCCTTCTATCTCAGTATATTACTGCCCAAATCCATGTGTTCTTCGGCCATTACTGTACATAGATTACACAGCTTCATGGACTCCCGACAATCATATACAAAAGAACAAAGAGGAGTCTAACCACTATAATATCTTTTGAGAGCAAGACTACTAAATGCCCGATAGGGATAATTACCATACTTTTCACTAATCCATATTTAGCCTGTAATCAAATCTTATATTAGGACAGTTAACCTGTCCATCCTTCCAGAAATCAATGGAAGCTATAGTCTGGCTATACAGTAGACAAATTCCATGATATATATACTTAAAGTAAGTAATGTAAGCTGTCTATATTTTTAGTATCTCTATTAAATATAAAATATAGCAGCTCTATAGTACTATAGATACACTCTTTAGAATAAGTAAAGCATACTAATATAATAGTTAAATACTAGAGGGCCACTGCATATAAGGATGCCTAGCCTAATTTTAGAGCTAACTAGTAGAGGTAAGCTTAACTCAGGAGTACTTCATTATAAACTTCATCTAGGTGTATATTAGGTGGAGTATTATCATAGGAAATGCTAAGTTTAATATCTCCTTATAAGAAGGGTGGAATTATTATACTAAACTCAGAGGGTAATTCTGTGCTATAAGGATGCCTGAATATAGCTATATAGGCTGACACCTACCAATTCATATTACAGTGATAATGGTGGAAGAGCTCGCGGAGGATCAGTAAGCACTAATTACGCTGGTCTATATCCATAGGGATCAGGTCACTACTTAGGGTGCTCGCAACCAGACCATGCCAGAGTAGCTAGATAATTATATAACAACAGAAGGTACGGAAATAGAACTCTATTCTCTTTATTTCAAGGTACTCTCAAATTGATTTGGACGATAACGCTGTACGTCGCTCCAACTAGGAAGAGGAGCCCCAGTATCACCAGACTGCAATGCAGCAGGTATACGACCCTCTGGACAACCACCCCATTTCTATAGTGGCCATGATCGTACAACCATAACCACTCGGGAAGGCTCATGGCTAGAGGGGCGAAGCACACCAATCCCACGAGCGCAACAGATAATTAAAGATTGGGATCGCCTCCGCTAGAATGAATGCCAGCGCACCGAGGATGATCGTACTGGCGAACCAGGCGGCCCCAATGCGCGACGGTGTTGGCCTACAAATGGCGCGAATTCTCCATTATCCGGACGAAGACGTACTTGGCCGCGACCTGAGTCCAGTTGAGCTACGACGGCCTTGCGCGGGAAGGCATCTTGGGAACACTTACTTGCAGATAAATGGTGCCGCTCAAGATCAGTCCCATCAAGGCAACACCGCAAGACACCATCTTGATCGTTTGCCCAGCGCTCTACATGGTGTCTGTTATCGACTGCTCAGGTAAAAGAAAGTGATACGTACCCCGAGCGAAGGACTCGTTACCCACTTCCCACACCAGCGATAGACGACCAGGCTAAAGGCAATGTCAGTCTGTCTCATGGGGATTCCTGGGTAGTTGCACGAAATCCAGAGCTGCGGACTCTGTTCTACAGACTATTGAAGTTCCTAGCGCTGCCTATCCATCCACTATTTGTTTATGATGGGAAGGACAAACCGCCCTTGCGGTCACCAGGGCCATACAGATACAGTGGCTTCTTGTAGTCTTTCGGGTTCCTCATCTCTGAGATGACCGGGAGGAACGCACTGGTACCGGCCAAGGAGACAAAGATGGTACAGGAAGCGACCATGCCGGCTGCAAAACCCGGGTTATTGATGGCGACAAATCCTAGGTCGTACAGCCGCTCTTGCGGTGCAGCTACCGGTCTGTCTCGTGTGGTCACCCCGATCAGAACAATGAGGACAGCGATGTAGATGGACGGGAATCCCACCTAGGTCAGCCAACCGACGTGCTCCAGTTTGCGTACGGATGCGGTTGCGATGATCACCACCGCGGCTAGGAATGACCACCAGACGGTGCACGCTGCGTTGTGCGAGAGAGCATTTAGCGCCGTGGACACTCCGATAATGTCACTGCCCGTCACCAGGACATAGGCAATAATGAACAACAGACCTGTCGACTCCTCGGCAGCAGTGCCACCAGCAACGTAGGCCATGTCGGCAATCGAATGGCAGCGAGGGCGTCGCATGCGAAAGTTGCCCGGGATGACAAAACAGTACGTGTTGAAGCATCCCCAGGCCACAATGCTGATCGACCCCCCGACGGCTCCCAGCGCATACAGCGCCGACGGCAGCGAGAGCACGCCTGTTGCAAGGATGATTTTGGTGAACATCACGGTCGCATTGAGCCAACCCACGTGGCGGAAGTTGACTCCAGAATCTCGCTTCTTGAGAATCTCCCCTTCTTCGTCTAATACCAACGCACGAGGACTGGCTTGTTGGTGGTCGTATGCCCCATTGGCCGGCCTCTGCCTGTTTCTCGCTAGACATGGCGATATGAGAGAACGTTTTGGTTTCCTCCGGCTTTTCTTCTTTCATTTGGAAGCTACGGAAGACAATCGAGAAGCTGTGTATAAAAACATTATCCGCAGTCTATCCAATGCCCCATCCTCAAGATTTCGGATGGCTTGTCCAGTATGACCCACTTAGCGGTAAATGAATGTCATCATTCATTAGCAAAAGAGCCAGTAATTGGCACTGGCCATAGTGTGGATTAACTCTCGACCCACAGGAAAGCATATGCAGGATGATGAACTGGGTAATCCCCTCGGCTCAGGATTTGGAGTTAGGCCAGGATGTGCTCTGGGAATATGTAGCTAACGAGATATGAGGGGCACTGGCCAGTAAAATCCAACGGCACAAGCACTGTCTCGGATGTTGCACCGACTAAACCCTTAGTATGTTCATTAGCTGCCTGGTTGGACGATCCCGACACACCTGGGATATATTTCAGGCTCCATTTAAGTTAAAGTAGTGCTTGTTTTCTTGACCGTAACATGTTCTGTGGAAGAGCGGTCTTCAATCTGATCTCCTGTGGTCGACTTGCGATTGAAACATATTGCTCCGTTCTGTATGAACAAAACCCCTTATAAAGTGGTCGCAGTTGCTTTCTTTTTATACAAGTCCTCTCAATGATCATGCCACATAGCGCCCACCAAGACGATTGCCGACTTGGAGTAGACGTCGGCGGCACCTTCACCGACGTCTACGCTTTCACGCCCGACGGCCAGATTGCAAGAGCCAAGGTTCCAACCACTGTCGAAGACCAAAGCATCGGAGTCAAGAATGGAATCCAGAAGGTTCATCAAATTCTCAAAGAACGCTACTCCTGGGACGGCAAGTTCCAGTTCATCCACCATGGCACCACCACGGCCACCAACGCTGTTCTCGAAGGCAAAGGCGCGCGTACCGGTCTGATCGTCACGGCAGGTCACAAGGACATTTTGGCGGTGCGCCGGTCCCAGATCCCTGGTGGTCTGGGGGCCTGGCTGCACTATACTCCTCCGGAGCCGATCGTGCCTCTCGAGCGGGTGATACAGTGTCGGGAGCGAATGTCGGTGGATGGAAAGACAGTCGTCGCGGTGGATACGGATGCGCTGCGGGAGGATCTGAAGGCATGGATGAAGGAAGGGCCCGAGGCTGTGGCGATCTCGTTGCTGAATTCGCACTGCAATAGCGACCATGAGGCTTTGGTGGCTAAGGTCGTGCGCGAGGAGCTCGGGTCTGATCTCACGGTAATCTGCTCGAGCGACGTTCTCAGAGAGGTAGGCGAGTACGAGCGAACAGTCACCACCTGCACCAATGCGCTGGTCAAACCGGTTGTTCAGAGTTATCTCAGTAATCTGCAAGATTTACTGGCGGAGGATGGCGATACGATCCGCATCCTCAAGTCGGACGGCGGTCTGACGAGCTTGGAGCTGGCGGGACAGACGCCCGTCAATATTCTGATGTCCGGTCCTGCTGGGGGAGTCCAAGGGGTGGCAGACGTCGTCACGCGCAACACGCCATACAAGAACCTGATCACCTTTGACATGGGCGGAACGTCGACGGATTGCGCCCTGATCAACCAAGGGAAGCCGCAGCTTCGTCGCGAGACGGTGGTCGGCCAACTCACCGTCCGGTCGCCCGCTGTGGATATTCGGACGGTGGGAGCAGGAGGCGGTTCCATTGCAAAATACATGAGCATCACTGAAACCATGAGAGTCGGTCCGGAGAGCGCAGGGGCCAGCCCAGGACCCGCATGCTACCGCAAGGGAGGGACCGAAGCCACCGTCACGGACGCCAACCTTGTGCTGGGATATCTCCCTGAGACCCTCTTGGGAGGCGATTTTACTCTGGACATTGAGGCAGCAACGGCCGCAGTTGGGGCCATCGCTCAGCAGATGAAGCTGTCGGTCACGCAGACCGCGGAGGACATTATCAACCTGGTGAACGAGACCATGTATGGAGCCCTGCGTCTCGTCTCGGTCGAACAGGGCTATGATCCCAAGGATTTTGCTCTTGTCGCTTTTGGCGGTGCAGGACCCCTTCATGCTAATGCCGTGGGCAAGCTCCTCGGCGCTTGGCCCGTCATTATTCCTCCCTCTCCAGGCACTCTGTGCGCTCTGGGCGATGCGACTACTCGGCTGAGCCACTCTCAGTCGTCTGCGTTCATCCGGTTACTCTCTGCTACGACAGCACAGGAAGTGAAGAGTCAGTTTGATGAGCTCGAAGAGACCAGTCGGGCAGTCATGCAAAGGTCCAATGCAAACCGTCCGATGCAGCTGAACATTGGCTATCATGTGGATCTGAGGTATCGAGGCCAGGCATTGAATTTGACAGTCGATCTGCAGGCGGATGAGCTACTGTTGGAGGACAAGCCATGGCGAGAGCTCCTGCAAGCCAAATTCGACCAACTCCATGACCAACAGTTCAAGTACTGTCTTCCCAGCTATGAGCTGGAGCTGATGCGTCTCGAGGTCGTTGCCGTCGACGCCTCGCCCATCATCGAGCTACCCCAGCTCAGCAAGGCCAAATCGACTGCGCCACCGGCCGATGCAATGATCTCGAAGAAGCAGATCGTCATAGAAGGTGAACCGATGGAGGCTACACTGTGGGATCGGGAAAAACTAAGCTGCCAGGGCCTACGGGTAGATGGCCCCTGCATCATCACCGAAATGGACAGCAACACCCTGGTCCTTCCCGGATGTTATGGCGAAATTGATTCGATCGGAAACATTCTTATACGCCCAATACATGACCTCTCAACAAAGCAGCCAAAAGACCAAACCGCAGAAGCCGCTCTGGAGACGGTCCAATCGACACCCCTAATCCCGACGCTGGTCGCGTCTGCCTTGGCCTCCATTCGCAGTGAAATGGACACTCTCATGCTGCGTTGTAGCATGTCGCCTGCGATTCGGGAGCAACAGGATGAATTCAATGTCATCACCACTGCCGATGGCAAGATGCTTGTGGGCCAGTTTGGCAGTTTCATCACCCAGTTCCTGGGCGTCTGGAAAGGCACGATCGAGGAAGGCGATGTGTTCATCACCAACGACACGTACATGATTGAAGGCGCGGTGACACACTTGAACGACGTGATCGTCCTGTTGCCCATCTTCTATGAACACCGACTGATCGGGTGGGCATCGCAGTTTGGGCACTTGACTGATGTCGGAGGAATGGTGCCTGGCAGTATGTCGATCAACGCGTCCTCCATCTTTGACGACGGAGTCCAGATCCCCTGCATCAAACTCTACAACAAAGGGGTTATGAACACCGATCTGGTCGAGCTGCTCTGTCGTAACTCCCGCCAGCCGGACTGGTACAGAGCCGACTTGTTTGCGATCATCACCGCATGCCGAACGGCCGCCAGCCGTGTCAATGAGCTGGTCCTGCGGTTTGGATGTGAGGTCTATCTCGCAGCATGCTCGGAGCTCCTCATGCGTAACCGCACCGCAATGGCGCAGATCATCGAGACCGACTTCTCCGACAAGCCATGCACGTTTACCGATTTCGTCGACGACGACGGCCACGGCATCGGTCCTTGGGCCTTGACCTGTACGATGAAGAAAGTCGGCCGGAACAGGCTGCTGTTTGACTGGAGCGGGAGCTCCCCCCAGAGCGAGCACAGCATCAACTTCTATCTCTCCGAAACCATGTTCAAGATGTTCATCGGCTACTACATGATCGCCGCGGCAGCACCCGGCACTGTGATCAACGACGGCTTCCACGACCTCATCGACATCTATATCCCCGAGGGCAGCGTCCTGAGACCAGTCCGACCAGCGCCGATATCCTGTCGTACGCATCTGCTAGGCAGAACAATGGACGTCATGCAGGCGCTCATCGGGCAGAGGAACACAATCTATGCCGCCGCCGCGGGCTTCAGCGACTCCCCCCACTTCTTCTACTCGGGATACAAGCCCGACGGCGAGTGGTATCAGCTGTATCAAATTGGCTTTGGCGGCGTGCCCGCCCGCAACGCCGGCGACGGCCTCGACTGCCACTGTCTGTTCCCGGCAATCAAATCGATCCCCACAGAGATCATCGAACTGAACTACCCGCTCCGCATCGAAGCGAACGAGAGCGTGCCGGACAGCGGTGGGCCGGGGTTCTACCGCGGGGGCAATGCCCAGCGCACACTCTACCGCTTCCTGTGTCGCGGGGAGTTCAGTCTGCACGACGACCGGTGGTTCACGAAGCCGTGGGGGATCCGGGGCGGCAAGCCCGGTTCTCGGTCCCGGAAGGTTCTGTATAGGTACTCCAAGTCGAAGGAAAAGCCGCCGGTAGAAGTCCTGCCTTCAAAGTGCGACCATATCCGCGTTGATCCTGATGACCTCCTCGAGTGGGTGACATGGGGAGGTGGCGGACTCGGCGATCCAATGAGTCGGCCCGCGGAGAAAGTGTCACTGGAAGTGCGTCGCCGGCTGGTGACCATCCAGGGAGCCTACGAGAACTACGGTGTGGTTGTGGATCCAGAGAACCTGAGCGTGCGCGAGGCCGAGACCGAAGCTCTGAGGAAGAGGGTGATGGCTGCTCGGGATGCTGTGGGCAAGGCCCAGCAGTATGATCGAGGTGGCACCCTTGAGGAATTGACCGCGTCTTGCCTGAAGGAGACTGGGCTTCCTGCCCCGAGTCCGCAATGGGAGTTGGATCCTTATGGGCCGCATATGTTGCTTCCGTACGTCAAGGAGTGGTATGCGCGGATGAGAAAGGCTAAGGGGTGGGCATTGCAGTCGTAGATCGGCTTCATTGCCAATGATACAAGAATACTAGCTCATATTACTCGATGAGAGTGATCATAGTAGTGAGGCTTAAACGAATATAAAATGTTCAGGATGGTCTAGTCAGCATTATTGAGTTCGTAGTGTCATGTTGAAAGCAGTGGGATCCCCCTTGATTAAATTTACTTGATCTAGAGACTTTTGAGAAAGACTCTAGATGGCAAAACGACAGGTGCTAAGCTATAGCTAGATCAATTACTCTTTCTTCGGCCGCCAATTCTCGTGCCACTCGGGACATGGATAAGCATACCGGCCGAGGGCCATCATGGGAAAGTAATGGCAGTAGAATGAGTATCCCATGTAGAAATACTTCGGGAATCCAGTGCCGGTATATGCTTTCTCGTGCCATGTAGCTCCCTGAGAAGCAGTCTTCGTTTGCGTCCGCAAAAGATACTCCACTCCCCGTTGGATCACCTCCGTGGACGGTGGTAAGTATGGCAGAAGAGCCATAATGGCCCAGGCTGTCTGTGACGCCGTTGATGGGCCAGACCCAGCTCGCGAAGGGTCTTTATAAGAATTGACGGTCTCTCCCCAGCCACCGTCTTGGTTTTGAACAGTCTCCAGCCATCGGATTGCTTGGTTGACTGCATCTTTCACACTCCTGACTCCTGACAACGTGTCGCTCTTCGAACCGAAGTACGCCAATGCGCAGAGGACTGCACTGGTTCCGTAAATGTAGTTGCAGCCCCATCGCCCGTACCAGCCTCCAGATGATACATGCGTGTCTGACAAATAGCATATCGCTCTTCGAGAGGCCGACACGATGCGATCAGTGAGGACGTCTGCTTTAGTCGGGGACTGCTGCCGTGCACTGACTGCAAGAAAAATGCCAAAAGCCTCCAGGACGTGGCCGGTCACATCCGGAGTGGAGGGATCGCAAAATGCCTCCATATCACTGAACGGAATCTTGTTCAGAAAAAGTTTATTATTATCCCGATCAAAGGCACCCCAGCCCCCGTCCGTATTCTGCATTCCCAGAAGCCAATTTAGCGCATCCAAAACGGAGGCAGAGCAGACCAGCCGCTCGTCTTGCCGAATTATTGCCAGAACTGCGGATGCTGTATCGTCCACATCAGGGTACCAGGTGTTGAAATACCCGAAACTGAACCCGCCCGCCTTTAGTCCAGGGTTGTTTACCTTCCAGTCTCCATAGTTGCCTAATCTCTGATGTTGCTGTAGCCAGCCCAACGACCTTGTGAGCCAGGGGCTGGAGGCCATGCCTGCGTCGCCGAGGGCAACAAGCATTAAGCTGGTGTCCCAGAACGCGGAGACAGTGGTTTGGATTCGTTTTCCCTGTTGGTCACGGTATGCGAAGCGTTCAATGGCCTCCAGCCCCCGGTGGATTGGGTCTGAATGCAGCGGATAGCCTTCAAGTCTCAGGGCAAGCATAGCTCCGTGCAGCGGCGGCATAATGTCTCCGATGTCTCCCATATCCTCCTGATGCTCCAGAATCCAGTCGACGCACTTCCGAAGAGCAAAGCGGCGAAGGGGATTGAAGGATCGCAACCCGTCCAGGCGGTGCAGGATCGAGTCAGCCAAGGTGAAGATCAACGCAAACGGGTCGGATCTCCACGCCGTCGGTTTGTCGTGATTGTATGGTACCATTTTATTCCTCGGGTCGCACCACAGCTCGTCCAAGTAATCGCTGCAGGTTGCCTTTCCACCTGGAAGAGCATAAATTGGGCGATGGTGTGAGATAATCAGAAGGGGCACCACAGTGGCCCGCGCCCAAGCTGACCAGTGATATATACTGACCGGTACCCTTGAAGGCAGCAGAATCAACTCGGGCGGTAATTCTGGTACAGCAGCCCAAGGAAATAAGCCGAACATGGCGAGGTATATGCGGGTAAAGATGCGGACCCTTGCAACACCACCAGCTGCAATAGCAAAGTCTCGTGCACTGCGCATTGCCGCATCATCCTCCGAGAGTCCCAGGATCTTCAAGGCCAGATACGCCTCTACTGTCACTGAGATATCCCCCGCCTGGTCTGGAGCGGTACTCCAACCCCCGTCTGCACCCTGTGTGCAACGAAACCAGGAGATGAATGCTTCTCGGTCCGCGTCGAGGTTAATGTCTAGCGCCTGGCAGAGCAGGACATGCTCTGCGCTGGTCGTTGCGTTTGTTTTCACTTCGCCGCACCAGTGTCCGTCCGAGTGCATCTCTTCTCTGCTGTGCTGGCCTGAGAGCTTGAGCGCTTGCTTGACTCTGGGGAGCAAGGGATCATCGGGAGCCAGGCTCCGAAATCGTAGCCCTTCTGTTGTGATGGCCTCTGTCTGCAACATCGCGGAAGATTAATTGGTATAGAGGGATATAATTGACCAAGTTGACGGCAGTCCGAGTTCTATGCTGAGACGGGATGGTTTACTACATATGCTACTTGCGCGGTAACAGCTGACTCATAGCGACTTCTTGCGGTGCTCCATAACTGTGGACCTAACGAATCCGGCAAGGGAGCGGAAAGTTAATAGCCTTAAGCTCTGTTAGTATCGCGCACTTGGACCTGGTGGTTACAGATGGTACTATGGCTTTTCTGGATGCTGGAGAACTTGTCTACTCGTCATCCGTCTCAGTCAGGGTCCACGCATAGAGTATACTTGCAAGATCCATGCTGAATTGCTTCAATTGTAGCGGTAATGATGAGAGACGCAAACTCTCTTTACGTGGAGGTTGCTACCAGTGCGCTCAAAGGTTGCAAGTAGTTCAGCCACCAAGTCCTACATTTACAGAGGTGAAGATATAGGGCTGGCGGATCTCTTTCTATACATCGTCATCCATTCTCTTGACTGGCCGGGTGGAAGTATCCGGGTAAGTCATCCGCGGAACCAACAGATGGGTCACATCCTTCTAGGGCAGTGGGACAGTGGGACGTATGACAGCGGTCTAGACCTTACCCAAAAATATGATAAAGAGCCAAAAATCCCTTCGAGTCCAGTATCAATGGGTTTTAGCATGGGTCCGGGCATCTGACAGCTGCCGATGTAACCATGTCGCATTCCACAAGCCTGAGGATCTTCAGGGTGTAATCAACATAGGTATCTAGTTAGTGCTTAATAACTCAGTAACGACTGGATATTTAATTAGTTTAAATATACAGGCCAGATCGCAGAAAGTCATAGTACTACTAGTGAGCTGCCGGATCGGGACGAGTTCCAGCGGGCCGCGAGAAACGGATGATCCAGTAATAGGTTTAGATCGCTCAGAACGGATAAATGCAAGTCTCTTTTAGGTCATCTAGCCAGTGAGATATCATTTCCTCTAGTTGGACGGTTTCACTACTGCAATTATATGTTTTCCTGAGATATCCATGTATATACAGTCACTACTGAACCAGTCCAGCCTCAATCTCCCACCGAGAACACTCACAAATCTGAATAACTGCGGCATCTGGCGTTGTTCTCCCAAGCTGGACTCGTCAATGCAGATGAATCCCAAGTCCTAGGATTCTAGTCTCAGAATGGCCCCCTCTGGTAATGAACGTCATTATTGCGCATGCAAATCGACTGAGACAAGGTCCACTTATACCGTGTACAAAGTTGCTACACAAAGTTGGTTCGGATTGTCGCTTTCAAAGTCTATTCGTTATGTTATTATTCGAAGCTTTCCATGAGATCTCATGGGAATATTCGTCCGAGTAACCCTTACTGGCCTCATCGGACTCCAGAGAATGGATCCCCCTTTCAAGGTCATAATTGTCGGGGGATCAATTGCCGGCCTTACTCTCGCGCACTGCCTGCACAGGGCCGAGATCCCCTGCATTGTCCTCGAAAAGCGACCTAAAATTGCCCCCCTGGAAGGAGCATCTGTTGCCATCCTGCCAAACGGGGCGCGAATCCTGGAACAACTGGGGCTCTACGACGCGGTCGAGAAGCTGGTCAAGCCAAAGCACGTCTTGAATATGTATTTCCCAGACGGGTTCCAATTTAGCGATGCGTATCCCAGGACTATGAATGAGCTGTAGGTTGCCAATCTCGCCTTGCCTTGTGTCGTCGTCCTGTCTGATCAGCCCCTGGTCTCCACAGCTTCGGGTTCCCAATGGCGTGTCTGGACCGTCAACAATTACTCCAAGTTCTGTATCGGTTGTTTCCCAAGAGATCCGACATCTACGTGGGCAAAAGTGTCATACGGGTTGACCAACAAGACAGCCGTGTGCTGGTGTACACTGCAGATGGAAGCACCTACGAGGGTGACCTGGTCGTAGGTGCCGACGGAGTCCACAGCCGTGTTCGAACTCAGATGTGGCGCGCAGCAAAAGTGCGACGGCCTGGTCTGTTCAGTGAAAGCGAGATAAGAGGTAAGGATTCCTCCAACTGTGTATATTTATCCGGATCGGCGACTCAGACTGACTGACTGTGATCATGGCTGATAGGAATGAGTATCGAGTATGCCTGTATTTTCGGTGCCTCCTCTACGGTTCCAGGACTGGACGAGCGACACCTACATTCAAGGGTAGACAACGGGACAGCATTCATCCTCGTCCCGGGAGTCAATGGACGATTGTCCTGGTTCATCATTGTCAAATTAGACCAAAAATACCAATACGGTAGCGCACCGCGGTTCTCTGTCAAAGACGCCGCAGCCTGGGGTGAGCGATTGACGGACAAATACATATGGAAGGACATCAAGTTCGAGCAGGTGTGGCAGAATCGCGAGACCGTCGCCATGACGGCACTGGAGGAAAATATATTTCAAAATTGGAGTTGCGGCCGCATTGTCTGTATTGGCGATAGCATGCACAAGGTATGTTGCTGACGGAAGTGGGTTCGACTACCCTCGGGTCTGACAATCTGCTGCTTTAGATGACGCCGAATCTCGGACAAGGGGCCAACTGTGCTATTGAAGACGCTGCTGCCCTGACCAACAAGCTACACGATGCTCTGAGGGTTAAACATCCAGGACACAAGCTATGTGATGACGAGATTGAGCAGGTCCTGTCCGAATTCAGCAACATCCAAGTTAAACGCATATCCAAAATCTACAACGTGTCGTGGATCACCGCGCGCTTGCAGACACGAGCAAATCTGGTGTACAGGGTACTCTTGCGGTATTTCGTTCCATACGCTGGAGACAAACCCGCGAAGAGAGTACTGAGGATTTTAGAGGGAGCGACAGTGTTGGACTTCATCCCATTACCCACCCGCTCAGGTCCCGGCTGGACACTGCAAAAACGGGAAGAAACGCTCTTTCCGAGATGGACTGGAGTTGCGCTTGCATTTTTGGTACTGATATCAGTGGCGTCAATCAACCTGAAATCTGTTGGATATTACATATACTGGATGTCGGTTCTTGGCGGCTTCCTCATGGACAGAATCCGATGACACAGCAACGCTACCTGCCTCGACGGCACTATCTCTCTGTTTGCCAATAGTCCCTCCTAGTCCTAGTCTAATTCAAGGCCAAGAAATGTTGAGGAGGACCTAGTGGAGCGCTGTCCCGGAGGCTCAGGCCGGAAAGGTCGAGTTACATTGCTGGCAAACCACGTTATGGTTATATGTAACCTTACTTTTTCCCGCCAACCAGAACGTCCACATTTTGACAGTCGAAAAGTGAAGGACTGGTAGATAGACCTTAACCTTATTGAATAGAATATAGGTTGATTCTGTATACTGCTTCCGGTTGAGTCTTCCAGTGTGTCCCATGCCAATCACGTTCACAAGCTGAGTTAACTCATTCGAGGAACAATTTGGTGCAGTCAATTCAGTAGTACTAACAGTGGCAGATATCTCCTCGTAGCGACTGATACACCGCGTCGTCACTCGCTCACAGTTCCTTTGGGCACGCGATTCTATATTGGGCCTGCCGTCCTGCGGTCCCTTGCCCATGGCGGTGATTACCGTGGTCGATTCAGGCTGCCTTGACGATGGAGAAAAAGTGCGTACAGAGAGCATGGAAGGCCAGTATCATATGCACAATCTGCAATATAAAGAAATGTCGGTCGTCCTGCCTTCGTCGTCCGCACGTACAGAGTCTCGGCGGAAGGGCTCACTCGGGACCATGGTCGTTTGATCGATGGTAAGATAGTACTTCTTTCCGGTGCGGACTATCCGTATGCTGCGCTGTGTGACGCCGATGGCTTTGAGGCACTGCAAAAACCCTTCTCTGTCCTCTTTCCTATTTATTCCCGATCATACGGCCAGTATCCCGGTAGTCGCTTGCCGTTCTGTCTCGGTGGAAGACAGAAAGGATAAGAGGCAGCGAACGGTGAACAGCAACTATTAAAGACATTGAAGCATTCATGATTTTTTTTCATTCTTACTAACAGCGGTGTTTAAAGCCTTCTATTGCCTTCATCCACTAGCAGTATTCCTTCTCGGCTGCCCTCTTTGCTGTCACCAAGAAATGCTCAAGTATGGCCAGTTGCATTACCTTTTGTGCCGTGAATCTTGCTCTCCCTGTTTATTTCCAACACCATTGCAATCCTTGTCTTTTTCGAAGGAAGCCAACATCGACGGAGAACATATTGCACCTCGACATCTGTGTGCGAGTAGAACGATCGCAGCGGAGCCAGTGGCAGACTTTCGCGCATGGTCAAACCATATACGGCAAGAGCTGCGATGCATGAGAAAGCTCTAGGGCCTCACTCTGTTGTTGACTTGTATGGAGGGACTCACTACTGCCTACTGTTACCAATTGATTCTGATTGGAACATCCCTGCCAGGATGCTGCATGCCAAGGAGAATGGTGAAGCACAAAGCTGTGACACATTCGAGTTTGTTTAGTAATTCGGACAAGGATGTTAAGAGACCGACTTTCCGTCTGCCTAATATATTTAACTGATCCATCCCTCCTTTTGCCTCCCTCACAGCGAAGAACTACTCGCTGTCTCTCTAGCACAACATGGGCTCTGCAACAGAAATTCCAAACACGGAAAAAGATCAAGAGATCCCCGACTGGAACCTCACTGAGGTAGACCGCATGCTCCTTCGTCAGACCGACGAGGAATATGAGTCACACTCCTGGGACGAGCTCAAATGGATAATCCGTATGTACAGCCACCCTTTCGCGGAATATGACGCTGAATCGCGACGCAGAGGAAAATAGACTCGAACTCTTCAAGCGCCTCCCCTCTCACCTCAGACGCTACATCCAATGGTCTAAGGGTATTAAAAAGCAGTACGGCGGCATCCTCAACTACATCTGTCAGGAGCGACTCCGCTGGGACCAGCAAGAGTCCAAACAAGTCGTTTTTAAGAATCCGATCCCCTTTGCAAGTCCATCCGACTATTGCATCCGCTTCAACGACTGGCCCTACGGAGTCGCACCGGGCATCTGGCACCTGGTCGTCTGGCTGAAGACACCGTTTCCTGTGCAGGAGGATGGAAATCTGACCACAGAATCGCGTGCACGCATTGAGACGTTCGTGTCGGCTACTTTTGTGCAACGGTTGGCGAGAGAAGCCCGTGTGGATGCGCCTGAGGACCGCGTTTTGTGGTTTAAGAATTGGGCTGCGTTGCAGAGCGTGTCGGCCCTGGAGCATTTCCATGTTATGGTGAGGGACGCAAGCGAGGAGGCTTTGAGGGAGTGGATTGGAGCAGATCATATGCTGATGATTTGTGATGTGTCTGAGTAGTTTACCAGTTCCGTATCATCAGGTCTATATAAAATCCACAGTCTAGGCAGATTAGATTGAATTAGGAGAGGAGACCCCTTTCGCTACCGCCTTGTTAACGTTTGCTTCTGCTCAACTATCTGTAATAATGCTTTTTCTCTCCAGCCTTTGCTAGTCGCTCATAGTGCGTGGTTCAATGCCATCCCTTTCCCTCCATATGTGTTCACCATGTACCTTAGACACTGGTTATAATACTGCGTCAAGCGCTGTGAGAACGATCCTTGTTTCGGGGAAGCAACACCCAGATAATAATCAAGAGGACCAACAATGAGAGAATGAAAGGTTGCAGGCTTTGCACACCGCGCGCCCCGGATATAGCACCAGCAGCAAAGGGCAGTCTACGCCCAATGGGAATACACAGGTTAGCGTAATACTCAAGTAGGATTTCATAAGCATCGTCACCAAGGAGGCAAACTTACATTGCAGCACCGCCGCCTGCCAATGATGACGCGAGTCCAATGCCCGGGGTATGCAGATGCTTCGGAAGCAGCTTGGCCGCCACTACAATTGCTGCGGGAAAGAGAGGGCCGGTAAAGAAGCCAAGCAGCGAGACAGCAACGGCAGAGACGACAAACTTTGGGACCAGCCAAAAGACAAGCTCCAGGGCAATTGAAATAGCAAGGTAAATAGTGATCGCAGTCCGCTCTCCTTCATTCTAGTCAGCATTGAATCGCTAGGGCTGCGTAGAGAGGATACATGCCCAACCAGTCGTTCACAAAGCCCAGAACCAGACGCCCGATAGTGACGCCAGCCCAGAAGCCAGTTGGAACCAGACCAGATTCGAATGGCTCTCCGTTACGGGCCTGAACCATGAAATCGACGACCCAGCCACCCACGGACACTGTCAGATTTAGCGATCAGGTTATTTGCTCAAGGAAAGGTTAGACAACGCACCTTCGACACCCATGTACACAAACAGCCAGATGGCTATCAGCCAGGTAATGGGACTTTTCATCGCCTCCGTGGTTCTGCTCCCACCGCTGCTATCGGGGCTCCTGCGGTTTTTGGCTCTGTAGCTAACTGCATTTTCTTTCCAGAACGTAGCCACGCTGGTCAGCAGTTCTAGAACGGAGCCCCCAAGCAGAGTGTAGTAGAAATAGTTCCAGCGCAGGCCCGACTTGATCATCTGCGTCGCGATTGTTGGGCTCAGTGTTGCCCTACATCGGCCGTCAGTATTGCTGTAACGGTCATCGTACATGATCCACGTACCCGACACCATAAGACGCCCCGAGGAGCCCCATCATTGTGTTTGCATTAGCCATATCGGCGATCCAGGAGTTCCATGCAGCGTCGATGAGGCCATTGCCCAAGCCAACAATCACGTAGACGGCCAACATTGCCGGCCAGGGCGGGTGGATGGCCATGATCACGAACGGAACGATGTGGCATAGCGGACCGATGATCGCAATCCCTCGTTGTCCAAATGTCATATGAATCTTGTTGACGACAAGCGTGGCAATCGTGTATCCGGCAAACGGGGTCACGAAGATTAAAGAGACCACGGTCGTAGACAGTTTATAGTCTTCGCGAAGCTACTCGGCGTTAGTTTCTCGGTGATGAGGACTGCTGTAGTTCTATGCATACATATGGGACGAGTGCCTGGGAGAAAAATCATTAGTCTGTACCATGTGTCTGTACAAGGAGAGCTCACTCCGTAGACGCCGTCGCTCGCTCCTACAACGGCGAAACTGGCGAATGTAGCTAAAAGGCGCCATTTGTTGATGGGAGGGTCATTCCATTTTTGCTTTGCTTGAACAATCGCATCGTCAGCAATCGGACCAAATGTGTGGACTGAGCTCTGTGACTCTTGTTGTCCTTGTGAAGCAAGCTCAACTGTTGTCGTCGACATATTTGCTACCCCAGAAGAGAGAAACAGAAGGAGACAGGAGACAAGAAGAATACGAGATATTAGTGCTGCCATGAGTCAATAAATATTGCCATGTGCATCTTTCCCCACTTGATGAGTCAAGAACTTGCTCTTTCTTCTTGGAGGCTGACCCACTGAGACCGAATCATAGCAAATCTATGGACAGCCAAGTCTCTAGCCTCTAGACTATGGTCGTAGATAGAAAGCTGATTCACTGCCTTCTTTCTGACATCCAATCCACAGTCCCTCTTAACGCCTTCTTCGAGGTTGACAGCTGCATCTACCCAAGTTTCTGGAGTGCGAAAATTGTAGGATTAATAAAGACAGTGATTGAACATGCTGAGGCACAGCTGGCTTAGAGGTATTGTCAAGGCTTCATTGTGCATTCAGCATGGAGTTATCCCATCCGACCTCCTGTTCGACCAGCTTGAGCCATTTTCTGCCAGTCTAAAGCTTCCAGTCAAGGCTATGCCATGGCCAGCTCTGAAGCCGGGGTCCCACGCTGCGTGTCTGTCAACTCATTTGGCTTTGGGGGCACTAATGCGCATGCGATTCTTGAGAGCTATGAGGAAGGGATAACTGCCGCAGACAAGCCCGTTGAACTGTCGCCTAAATCTCCAATCCCTGTCATGCTGCCATTTGTCTTCTCTGCATCTTCTGTGCGAGCGCTTGCTGCCATTCTAGAACAGTACAGTCAATATCTCGAGGACAATCCCAATGTCGACCTGGTGGATACGGCATGGACGTTACTACAGCGACCTTCATTCTTGACGCACCGTATCGCCATATTGGCAACTACAATAGATCTCCTAATTACTAGAATCCGCGAAGAGCTGGCCCTCCTCAAGACCAAAAATCCGTCGTCCATCGTAAGCTCCCTGCTACCTACCGATGGGACGAAGCGCATCTTGGGGGTTTCTACAGGCCAAGGCGCACAGTGGCCGCAGATGGGTTTGGACCTTATTACTCACTGCCCAGAGGCCACGATCTGGTTGGACGTAGCGGGAAGATCACTCACTGAGCTCCCTGTTGCGCTCCGACCAAGCTCCGACCAAGCTTTTCCCTTCAAGAAGAGCTGGCTGCACTCAGACTCACTCCAAGCTGCATGAGGCCGCGTTGTCACAGCACGGCGCTTAAATCATCCTTGTCAATTTTTCTTCTGCTTTAGGTATCTCCGCTACTGTAGTCGTTCAGTAATTTATCTGGTGAAACTGTACGCTACCGGGGTTTTGTCATCGTCTCACGCCATCCGAGTCGCCTACCTGCGCGGCCATGTTGCGAGACTGGCAGGTGAGGGAGCAATGCTGGCGGCTGGGATCTCTCGGGAGGAGGCCATCGTTCTCTGCCAACAACCAGAACTTGATGGCAAAATCAGCGTGGCAGCAGTAAAGTCATCTTCCAGTGTCACACTCTCTGGTGACCGTGATGCCAAATCCCAGTGGAACAGATACTCCTGGAAGAAGAAGTTTGCTCGTCTTCTCCGGGCCCAAACTGCATACCATTCCCATCACATGTCTTCCTGCGCAGAAGCTTACCTGCCAGCTTTAGACGGCAGTAGAGATTTAAATTCGCTCCCACACGTCGTCACGGTGGTATCCCAGCATCTATTGAAAGACAGGAGATTACGGCGGAGCAGCATGGTTACAGTACGAGCATAGACTACTGCAAGGACAACATGGTCAAGCCTGTCTTGTTTTCCCCAGCCTTGCAGGAAGCATTACGCTCCAGCAGTGACGATGTGAACCCTGATCTAGCTCGGAGGTCCACTACGTCGGATTACTGAACCGTAGAATCATTGGCCAAAGCAATCGGCGCCTTGGGACCGGATTCAACCCTAAGTCCTGATCATACACTTGATCAGCAAAATCAAACCATGGGTCTAATAGCAACACTATTTATTGATTAAGATTGTACCTTCGCGCCACCGCCAGTGATACCAAGATAGATGACGTATACCGGTACTCGGGAGGAAAAAGTCAAGGAATGGCAACGCAGAGCGAGCAGTGACTGTAATGGATTCAAGACGTACAAATTAATACAATTCCTAATATCCTTAGCTGGAAGGCTACCCTTTACAGGCATCCTGTGAGTTTAGGCTGGACAATAGATCATCGCAGTTAAAAGTGAGGTGATATGCTCATTCCACACGGTCTGATATCCGCGTGCCCTCAATGATTCTGCGAACCTTAAACAGAATATGGGTGCTCATTTGTGCATAGGCTAGCGGCACCGGGGAATAGACCTGAAAACTGTGGGAACAGGCTGTTTGCAGTAAGATCTTATTATGCCATTCTATCCACGTAACACTCTGAAGGGTGCTGGATTATGACGCAACACCTGTATCAGTTGCACCACCCTCCGCTTTATGATACATGATATAAAATCCTCGGGTTTACTGTTTGCTTGGGATAAGCATTGAGTTTCATCGTTTCTCTCCAAGCACTGATTAAAGATGAATGTGCATGAGTTATATGTGTACCTGTGTGGAAGGGGTGGAATTACCGTTGGCATTTCCCTGGTATTGACTCCAATCTCCTCATTTCTGGCTGTTGATGGGTGTAAGTTCTGACAAGGGACAGGTGGTCTGCTATGTAATTACCCACGCCGTCTATAATGTGTTCTTTCATCCCTTAAGTCGCTTCCCTGGCCCACTATTACACAGGGCGTCGCGACTGCCATATTTCTATGGGTTGATCAAAGGGACGCTTACCATAGATGCACTCGAAATGCATCAACGCTACGGAGATATTGTACGAGTCGCCCCTGATGAGCTCTTTTTCGCTCACCCAGATGCCTGGTCGGACATCCACAAGAAAACCGGGAAGGCGATGGATAAAGCACGATGGTTCTACCGGCCTCTAGAGGTGACTCCACGATCCATTGTGGACGAAAGCCACGAGCGGCACAGCCGGCTGCGGCGACAAATGGCGGCTGGATTCTCAGAGAAATCTATGCGAGACCAGGAGCCGATCATCCGGGGTTATGTGGACCTCCTGCTGCAAAGACTGCGGGAAAAGAGCAATGACGGTCAGCCCGTTGTCATCTCAGACTGGTTCAACTACACTACGTTTGATATAATTGGTGACCTGGCCTTTGGGGAACCTTTTGAATGCCTGAAGTCTTCTAAGTATCATGGGTGGATCAGAAGTGTTTTTGAATCCTCTCGCCCCCTAGCTGTGGTGCAAGCTCTCTCGTTCTTTCCATGGTTGAAACGAATTGTCCTAGACATGGTCCCTAAGGATCTGCAAGAAACTTTCAAGAGACAACAACGGCATACAGAAGCCAAAATGCGGCGGCGCATGGCTGTCACTGGAAACCGGGTGGATCTGATGGAAGGATTGCTCAAGAAGAAAGACGAATTTGTTAGTAGTTTGGCCCTTTGATCTAGGGACACATTAGCACTAACAACCGTTCACTGTCGAATTTACAGAACCTGAGCATTGACGAGCTTATTACCAATGCTCAAGTCCTCATCCTCGCAGGTTCAGAGACGACTGCATCCCTCCTCAGCGGAGTTATCTATTTACTGCTCCAGAATTCGGTGGCCTATCAGCAGCTAGTTGATGAGGTGCGCTCAACTTTCAGCAGCGAGAAAGAAATCAACTTTGTCAGTGCCAGCCAACTCTCATACATGCTGGCTTGCCTGAATGAAGCTTTGCGCATGTATCCACCAGTGGCGAACGGTCTGCCGCGTGTCGTTCCTAAGGGAGGAGCCCAGATTCTGGGGCAGTATATTCCAGAACAGGTCAGAGGACATTGATATATTAACGAGTAATGAGCAATATCATTAACTACATCTACAGACATATGTGGCTATCCCCCAGTGGGCGCTCTACCACCGCAAGGAATACTTCGCTGAGCCTATGGATTTCCACCCTGAGCGCTTTCTTGGTGATTCTAGGTTTGCGAATGATCGACGAGATGCGCTGCAACCATTCAGTGTTGGCCCACGAAACTGCCTTGGACGGAAGTAAGTCAAGTTAGATGATATATCGGGGAAGCTTATTGACTCCATATTTAGCCTTGCATACGCCGAAATGCGTTTAATCCTCGCCCTTATCATTTTTAACTTTGACATGAAGATTGATCCTGACTGTCGTGACTGGATCCAGCAGAAAAATTTTACCCTCTGGCAGAAGCCTCCACTTAAAGTCTACCTGAAGCCAGTTGCAAGGAAGTCAGAGCCGTAATTAGGTATAATGAGTCTATATTTGACCATTTTCAGTAGTAATCTACATTTCTAATATCGGACTTCTTCTTTTGGAGTATTATCCTCATCTAACACAGCCAGTCTTTCTGGTGATGTAAATTAGCATGGTCATCTCCACAATTTTGAGGATATTACTATATATACCTGGACTGCTCCCTAATCCAGCCCTCACTGAACTCAGAGGGTTTTCCTACCCTGGAACTTTGTAGGATTCGGTGAAAACCACCAGTTATTAGTAACCACTAATTTTAAGGATTTCTCTAGAATTTTTGACATCACTAGATAGCCTAGTATTTAGGCACAAAAGTTATCTTGAGGAACTGATTGATTGCGGCAGAATACTACTCTAGCGGAACCAAGGGATCATCCAGTCCCAAGTTCCGCACAGGACGGACCAAATCAAGTACGTACTTGGACAGCATTGTGGACAGTCGCCGACACGTTGTAACAACATAATCAATGATGTAACACTGAAGAGGATCCTACAGTTGTATCCACGCCTTCGCAATATGTGAACCTTGCCATCCCACTAAAAATGTGTCCCCGGACACAAATTCAGGCATGATACAAGTAATTTTCTGGGTTGACACGCAATAAGCTAGTCATCATATCTACACCCTGAGTCCCTTCCAGCCGATGAATTCATTTCTTTTGTTAGGGTCCAACAACGTCAACCGAGCTTTATTAAATAAGAGTACCACCGCATATACAGTCTACTCAAGACTTCAACTACCCAGACCCGTGCATTTCTAGTCTGAAGAAGCCTACAGTGACAGTTCCTCCTGACACTACCGCTGCTAAGAATGGCCCACGTCGAGGGGCTGCAGGCGACTCTGGGGTATCTCGAGAACCCTACTGCACTTACTGTAACGAGCGTCGGCATGTGTCTATGCTGGCTTGTTAGTTACGCTGCAATGATCCGCAAGTCGTTCCAGGACCGTTCCTACTGCATGCCATTGATGCCACTTTGCTGCGATCTCGCCCATGAGTTCGTCTTCTCTGTGATTTGCCCCCCGACGGAGGACCCCATTCTGCAGTATTTCTTTGCAAGCTGGTTGGCTGGCAGTGTCATGATGGTTTTCACAACTATAAAGTTCATGCCTAATGAGTGGAAACACGCGCCGCTAGTCCAGCAGAATATTCTCTGGATATTCGCTATTAGTATTCTTGGTTGGATAACGGTACATTTGGCGTTAGTCGCCCAATTTGGACCAGATGATGCATCAGCATGGGCTGGTTGTCTCTGCCAATTACTCCTTGGTGCTGGTTCCCTGTGCCAACTGATTGTCCGAGGAAGCAGCCGGGGGGCATCCTTTTTCATTTGGTATGTCGGGGAACGCAAGTGATCTTTCAACTAGGTTCTTAACTAATTAATCCCTTTACTGGTTGACAGGCTCAGTCGCTTTGTGGGCACTATTCATGCTGTACTATATTATACTTTGCGGTTTCGCCATGGGCATGTTATATGGCACAGTCCGTTAGCATGGTGGGGTGGAGTGATCTTCTTTCTGCTTGACAGTGCCTATGGAATCCTTCTCTGGCATATCCAACAGTCTGAGGGGAATGACCAGCGGCGGAGAAAGACTGGATCAGAGATAAGACCAAATGAAGGGGGGGGGAAGCTGGACAGCTGGTGAGCGTTAAGGGTGTTCCCCTGGTAACCGGACCATCTGGCAATCCTGTGTGGAGCCTTCAGCATCTCCTGTTGTCGTCCGCAAAACGACCTGGGAAATAAGAAGAGTGAGAAAAAAAACCATTAAGTCTGGCTGAAAGTGTTGGATCGGCCATTGAATATTTCCGAGCGGAAACTCATGTACAACCGTGATAACAGTGGTGTCGCATTGCTTCAGCTGCTGAGACTTTCAACTGGATTGCGACGGCAAGCCTGAAAATGTGGTTCCTGCACAGCCAATCTTCATGGGTTGCAGCTAAAAGCATAATACAGCTTCTAGGTAACATTCTTGTTTATAGGGTAGAAGGTTAGGAGCTCTGACGCGCCCGAGTTGAACGCACGGCACGAAATCCTGTCGGCAGGCTATCTACCATTCTGTTTGTTCAGCTAGAAGGTGCCACTGTCAAGCTCGTCCCGTCTGATTCCAGCGGCCTGTATGAGCTCCAGATGAACTATGACCACGCAAATGTCCCAAAGACGCTCGCTTCTTCCCAAGAGTATATCTGCCTGGATATCGATGTTCCAGGGTACTGTTACAATGGCCACGCATTTGATTGAATCAGGAAAATTTACCTCGCTGCCGGTGGTCAGTATCAAGGAATTCTCTGCTACGCTGCCCGAAGTAAAACCAGGCCTCATCGTTGACTGGACTGGGTCCATGACTCTAACAACCAACTGTCTGTCCAGGTCGATCCACTTTTGCCGCCAAGGTCCATGGTAGTGGTCCTGGACGAGCTAAAAAGAATAAAAAAACTAAAAGAAAAGGATGACAAGGGTGGGATTCGAACCCACGCCCCTTTCGAGACACGGAAACTGATTAACAGTTTATAGGTCCAGTTCCTGAACCGTGCTCCTTAGACCACTCGGACACCTTGCCTTATCTATTTTAGTGTGAGATTATTGTGTTATAATCGGTATGAGTTATCGTTAGATAGTACAGGCTCATCTCATGAAATAGGCTATCAGATAGAATAGTGATTTTCAGCATTTCGGCCAGTTTCAAAAGCAAGGTTCCCCAGCATATTCATACCCCCTCAGTGATTGCGCATACCTGCCAATGGCCATCATGGCGAAATAATGCGAGCTATAGGAGGAGCTGATATATGTGCAGGCCGGAGAACAAGCCGTCATTGACTGATCCTCCGTCCATGTTGCCCCTCCAACAAGCGCCTTGGTCTGCGTTCGTAGCAAATACTCCACGCCATCTCTGAGTATGCTATTCATGGGTGACAGGTAAGGGAGTAGCGCCAGGAGCGTCAAAGCCGTCTGTGACGCTGTGGACGTCCCACCTTTCTCTCTCCAGCAAATGTCACCCCAGCCTCCATCTTGATTGCGGAGGCTCTCAAGCCAGTGGATAGCTTGGGACACGTCGTCATTGATACTGTCATCTCTCTCAGTCCATCTGTTGCGCTCTTTGACCCCGATGAAATAGGCCAATGCGCGGAGGACAGCGCTTGTCGCGTAGATGTGATACCTGGTGCAGCACCCAAACCAGGCACCGCAGGGTTGTTGGGTGACAGACAGGTAGTGTATTGCCCTTCGAGAAGCTGACGCGACATGATCGATCAATGTCCCTTGCGCAACCAGTTTCGTATTCCGTCGACTCACAGTCAGAAGCAAGCCGAAGGTCTCGAGGACATGCCCTGTCGCGTCTGGCGTTGACTGACGCACATGCTTGTCCGGTGAAGTGAGATAATTACTGCAGCTTAGAGATGTCCACCCACCATCTGCATTCTGTCGCTTCAGAAGCCATTGGAGAGCGTTGGCGACAAGGTGTGAGCGGAGCATGAGAGGATCCTGTCGAATTACCGCGTGAATCGCTGATGCCATATCATCCACACGACAGACACGGGTTTCGAAAGTCTTGGATGCGTCATTATTGACATCTGGAAGCAAACAACGCTGCAGCCATTGTACAGACTTCCTGAACCATGGGGCATCCACTGCGATGCCAGCGTCTTCGAGCCCCGTAATCATCCGACTGCTGTCGCGTAAGGTTGTATTCACACTCAAGATCCGCTTTCCATCCTCGTCCTCATACACAAAGTGTCCGATATCGTCCAGAGCCGTGCGCAGAGGACGAGATTGGACCGAGTAACCCTCCAGCTTCAACGCAAGTATCGCCATGTGCAGCGGCCGCGACAGGTGCCCGACGCCTCCCGTTTCCCGCACGGTCTGAAGGATAAACGCAACACTCCGATCAAGCGCATAGCGTCGGAGGGGAAGGATGTATTTTAGCAAGTTCAAGAAATGTACAACCAAGTCTGTGGAGGTTGAGGCCGGTGCAGTGTCCCCGCAAGTCCGAGGCGGAAAAGCACAAAAGGCTTTCTCTTGCGGTTTTGGTGGGTTGCACCGCAGTTCATTCAAGTATGAGTTGGCTGCACAGTCCTGAATGGGTAATGGGAAGATTGGACGATGGTGGCAGAGGATGAGGAGAGGGATCAGCACTGTATGATCCATAGCCGGCCAGCAGCATATACTGCTTAGGATATGTTGAGGCAGCAACATCAACTCCGGAGGCTGACTTCGAACCGCATTCCAGGGATATAAGCCAAACATTGCAAGATGAATGCGGGTAATAAAGCAGACCTTCGCTATGCTTCCTTCCGCAATGATAAATGATTGAGATCTGCGCATTTGATGCACATTCCGTGGGGCACCTAAGATTCTCAAAGCAAGATAGGCCTCAACCGTAACCGAAAGATCGCCACGGTCCCCTGGGTTGATGCCCCATGAGCCATCTGAGTTCTGGACAGAATAGAACCATGAGATGAACGCATCTCGGTCTGTATCCAAGTTGCTGCCAAGAGCCTGGTGCATGAGGATATGCTCTGCGGTTGTTGCAATGCTGTTGATCCTGGTTTGTCCGCGCCAGTTACCGCCCGGTCTCCTCTGGACTCTGCTATATTGGGTGGCCAATCGAAGCACCTGATTCGTCTCTGACAGCAGGCGATGTTGCTCTGGAGGACAGCCAGCCAGAGCAGTGAGCTGCGACCCCAACTCCACTGTACGAGACATTGTTATGCGGATATGTGTTTGAAAGGCCGGCGAGCAGCACCCAGCAAGCAAATGTATATCTAAACCCTCATGCGAATACTAGACTTAAACTTTCGCAGGCCTGCCTGCCGCCTCACTGATAACTGCATACTGGATACCAAAGGCCTGACTACGCTTACACTTTGGTCTTCTCTGAGACATTGTGTCTCTAGCTTGGGTTTACAGTTCTATGATCCGTATATCAGCGCAGTGGAATTAAGTCCCGTTCGGTTGCAGTCTCCTCTCACCAAAAGAGCTCTGACGTCTATAGGCTGGGATCTAAGATCAGCCGCTGGTTGCGGATATGACAGGTGTTTTGATGGTGGCTGAGGCCGCTTTGGGCTGGATCAAGGGGGTTATCCTGGAAAAATGTTCCCCTTCCGTGGAATGGGACTGTCATGGACGCCACCCCATTAACTTATTTTGTAGGTTAACTTCTTCCTGTAAATAAAGTTTCTACCGGGTCCAGATGTAGGGTTTCGGGTGGGCCCATGAGGTTGATCATGCTTGATTAATCGATGTCATATCACTTCACCCAGACGGCGAACGTCGTAGTAGTACCGGAAATCGACCACGTCTTGTTTCTAGAAGGGCCCATGTAGGATGTTTCCTTGACGGACAGTCGGCTACGCAAGCTGAATCAGTCTATGGCCAATTGACGTTCTAGAGATGCAGCTTGTTCGACAGCAAGGACGCAACTGGCGACTGGTAGGAGACTCCATCATGCCCTGCAGCTCTACCAGTACCTTGGTCTAGATTCTTAGCCGGACCATGCAAGGGACTTTGTGTGACATGCCATCCAACGGTAGAATTCCTCTAAACGTCCTGTGCTCATATATGAGAGTACTGTTGTGTTGATGCGTTTTAGCCAACACAATCAGCAACAGAAAGACTCGCTTCCCGATGAACCGCCACCGCTCAAGTTGGATTCTTCCAAACTCCCATACAAGAACTGGGAAGTCTGCTGTAAGAGGATAGAAACTCGCATTAGTGATACTCTGACAGGAATACCAGACTGTGCCACGGATCATTGACGGGCACCGCAATAAACTCAGCTTGGCAGTCCATGACATCTTCCTATCCACGCTCAAGACAGTACGCCACAGTGCGGGATCGCTTTACTCTTTCCTTGCCTTGCATGCCTGCGCTCTGAACCATTTCTCACTTCATAGAACGGGGGCTCAGAATGCCATCTCTGGAATCTATGACCTCACAGTGATTACCTGCTGAGGTAGTCCTTTCCTTTCTGTAGTACGCTTTGACCTCGAGGAAATGCGCTCTGACCGTGTGCATCTACCGTCAACGTAACCTCTCCGTGGCTTCCGAATCTGTTCAAGGCTTAATCTGACGAGATAGGGTTGAAGACGTCAAGAATGAGAGTCCCATGACTGAGCGACTGCAAATGACAACAGAGCAAGGCAAACTGGCTCTGTCCCACTTCCCAATAAATTGACAGAAATAACGCAGGACATTCCCTTTTCGCGCTTGGCAAGCCCCTTGTGTTGCAGTCGTTCTGCAGAAGCGGACACTCCATAATTTCTCCAAAACGTCGATCATGGAAGCTGTACTGGGCCTCCTAGCTGTCCTCTATCTTCTACCACGCACCCTTGCAGTCTACATCGTCAGTTCATATACAGTCTGCATCATATGCGAGCGCTTAGGCTTTATACCGGTCTCTTTGCTACAGTACGAGGCAGGTGATTAGGTGAGAATCCTCGTCGAGTGAGTTGAAAGTGAAGACTATGCTCACTCCTAGCTAGCTCTATTTGATGGTTCTATCAAACAACGTTCTATCCTTGTTGCGGGACTATGAGCTGGATGTCAATTTGAATGTGTATGAGCTTTATGAATTACGCAGCTTGTTTGGCTTTTTGCACTGTGTCTAGCATACCGAGAATGTAATACTATATCTCATGCGCCATTCGGTGCCTGTCATCGATATGCGTTAAGACCTTGTTAAAAGTAGGAGAGACTGTAGGCAGTAAGCTAATTACATTCTTGTCGAAGTGCACGGCATCTGTAAATGCGACGGCGCATCGATATGTTCCAAGACCAATGACCACATCAGTATTGTCGCCCTCAACCCAGCTCAAGCAAGATACGGGAGCAATTCAGAAAGCCACCACAGTCAAGCCTTATAACACTGTAGCTGGCTCTTGGTTGGCCTCCTTTCAAAGGACTCGGACAGCAGCACTCGGCGGTACAAGTATATTTCACCCACAAATTATATTCTCGGGTCCTTTTGTCGAGATGTTCGATATCATAGTTTGAAACAATATAGGCGATGATCATTTTGAGCAGATGAAGACCAACATGTCGACCCGCCTGACGAGTACGGTAGGTCAGTGAGAAATCATTCAAATCATCTTCCAAAGGGAAAGAAAAGCTCACCATGCATGATGTCCGGAGCCGAAAGGTAGATTTCTCGAATTCGGTGTTACCCTAGTGATCTTCTGCGTGGGCATACCCATGTCTTGGGTATATCTTTCCCTGCGTGAACTCATGCCATTTCCCATAGGCTGCTCCTTGAAGAAACGGAATGGCTGGTATGACTGTCCTTTATGGCAGAACTTCTCGTACCTATGGACATCCAAGGTGGACGCGGCAATCCACATACCCCGTGCCAGGTGTGGCCCGTGGGCAAGGTGATTCCAGATGGATGCATGACTTCCCCGTTGGATGCATACAGAAACACCAGAGCCAGACGTAATGTTTCCCGGACAGCACTATCTATGTAATGGAGCTTCTTGAAGGACATTGGGGCTGCCCATTCTTTCTCTGAACTGAGGACTGTTGCAGCTTCTTGCCGAAGCCGCTGATACAATCCTATTTCTGGCGGTGAGCTTGCAATATCCAAGATCGCAGCAAAGGAGGTAGGGACGGCAGTCAGATATGGGAACCTGCTCTCTTTCCTCCTGCTCAATTTGGTCCAGTCACTCCATAACGAGGGGTGGCAGACAACACTCTCCTTTGAGCAAAGTGCAAGGGGACTGAGGAAAGTGCCAAGCAGCGACTGTAAGAACTAGAACACCTAACATGGCAGCCCCTTGGAGATTAGTCAATTTGGCAAGAGAACCTAAGTAGCACGCATCGTGGCTCAGCGGCAAGCCCCATGAGATCCGGCTACTGATCCCAAGCATAACTCTTTGCATCGCTTTAACAAGCCGGACTGTTTGCCAGTTATAACAACCCTTGACCAACTTCTGGTCGATATTTCGACGGAGTTCTTCAGCGAGTTCAGACGGAATGCGGTCTATATCCTGAGTGAGAAACTGGCTGATTACATGAATGGCAATCTTCTCGTCCAGCGCAAAGGCTCTATTGCAAAAGAGATTCTTAAAGTAAAAACTATGGTCCAGGACTTCAAACACAGGTAAAACACTGTCAGGTTGCTGAAGAATTTATTCAAAGTCCTTCGCTGGCAAGATGCCTTGAGGGCGTAGGTTGGCATTGGCATGGATAAATAGCCGACCATGTCGATTAAACCATTCTCGTTGGCACTATTAGATAAAAGCACCATTCAATCGAGTCACAGCATGTGTAAATGAATGTTTTTACCTTGTCATATCCTTCTGAGAGAATCGGTCGTTCCTGAAACCAAGCCTCGAAAGCAGACTCTTAAGCCCATCGAAATCTTCTTCCTTCCCCCACGCGGGGAATCCCCCAGGGGGGGAAATGAAGGGGGAACCTTCCATTGCCCAACAACGACAGCGATAAACATGGGGAATAAAGCGCAGAGAATGAGAGCGATGGATAAATTTAGAGAGATAAAAACTACAGGCAGCTGGATCATTCTGTGAAATTGCTGCTCTACGGATACTGGACACAGAAACGGTTTATGATGAATACCTTAAGGTCTGGTGGCCGGATCTGGAAGATACGCAGTCGACATATAAAGGGAAGCATTACGCCATGAAACTATGATTAATCATAGTCAAGGCTAAGCCATAAGAAGAGATTGTAACCTACCAAGGTTATGACAACTACGAAAATAACCTTAAAACGCGGTCCATAGTCAGCGTATCCACGGGACTGGAGTCCAGACAGGGTTACATTCCGGATATTCCAGGCCGGATAGGCTCAATTACAGTGGGAGAATAATAAAGTCAATTTCTAAGTGCAGAGCAGTCTCAGTAAAATTCGACAATTCTGCAGTTATAGACCACCCAGGTTGTAAGAATCGTTCGTGTCGATGGCCACTACGCCATGTCTTTGATGTCTTGCAGACGGAACCCATTAAGCCAACATATCAGTCGTATTCATAGACACGTGTCCTTGATTCATTCTTGTGCGCAGTGTGCAACAATCCATGCAAAAGCAGCAGGGTACTCCAGCCATGTGGTGTACAAATGGAACCCGGTGCAAGCTGCACAGCGGAATATGTCTTACTTGTTCATACTCCGGGCTTGGAAGACCGATTGGATAGCGAGGTCCTGATCTCATGGCTCCTGTCTCACAGCACGAAGATGGGTGGAGTCTGGCAAACGCCTACCACAGGAACATCTCCATGGAACCCAAGGCACATCTGGCGTTAAAGCTACTCGACCTTACATTATACAAGTTGCCGTTTGGGCATTGGGTGTAGTGGCTATCGTCGTATTCCAACTGTGCCCAGTATAGATATCGCATTGGCGAATATCTTTCAGCGATATAATGAAGGTGAGAACTTGTTGCATGTCGTCGCACTGCTGGGCTACACCCACAAGGCCAGCGTTGCTGGTTCCTCTGGCAAGGAACGATATATCACGTCATCCAAGTATTTAATGGAGCTCGGCTTTGATCCGTTTCAAGAGGATCACACGCAACGGTCTGCTGTGGTGGGTTCATTTCTGTCTGTCTGGGGTCGTGGGTTAATGCTAACAGGTATAGGACGTCGCGGCCGCAAAGGGTAAAAGTGACATTCTTGCTCTTATTCAGAAGAAAACAGACGGAGAGACGGCGCGAGGTTTGCAGGCTTGGTTAACTCTAGATTTCAGATCAAATCAGCATGATTTTTAAGGTTCCTGCAATGAATCAAGCTAGGACATGATATTATAGAACAGCACTACCTATTTGTCTGCCCTCGGTCCAGATCATTCTCTTTAACAGAGAAGTTGAAATCGGCTGTTACTTCAGTCGAGATGTACGATGTGGTCCTCTGAGCTTCAAGGGAATATGATATCCTCTGTTCTACTACGCGGATGGCCTCATGTCATTTTTCCCTTCCAGCGGTCATAAAATCTCCCCAAGTGACCGCGCAATACAGGCATGCCAAATGGCAGACTCTAAATGGAACTTTGTATACAGATGATCTACTTGAAACCCACTAAGGGAGCGTCCTCTCGCCACCATTTCGTCTTCTCAGCCGCTATTTCATGTATCTTAGTGTAGGTGATCTTCTGTCCGTGGCGTGTAGTGGCTACTATGCCCAAGGTGGTGCAGATCCCCACTGTCCTCTCAGGTTCCTCTGCAAGGCTTTGAGTCAGTGCTTCATCTTGTTTCACTTTAATCCACATAAGGTATTGCGTACGTACTCTACAGTATACATGATACAGCCCTACCGATTCTAGTAGGGGCCTGTAAGCAATAGTAATCATCGAATTACCGCGGATGAAAGTCCCTCAGGACCCCGACTGCTTCAACCCCCAATCCAACAATCAGGGGACACCGTCGCTGCATTTCCCTGAATTGTCCGCCAGGGATCCACCAATACACAAGGTCCTCCGGCATAAGATTAGCAGCTCAGTGCCCTTTTCTCAGACTGGTCCGACCTAAGCACAGACCAGGATGACGCGTACCACTCACTAGCCACGATACTGCTAGAGTCGAGACTCGCTCACCAACGGCCGCCCGAGTCCAACGTGAATCACTGGCGCCCAGCTCGAGTCAGTGACGCTGCCAAATGCGTTTTGGCTTTGCTTGGCATCAGTTATCAATCAGAAGCTGGTGGCGCGTTTGTTGTTTCACTTGCTCCAGCCGTCCCTCCACTGCACTCGTCAGTCGTCACCTGGCAGCTTGTAGTGGGCACTGGCGCCGCAGGACGATCCCTGGGTCTAGACGCAGGTTCATTGTGTCCTGCCTTTGTAGGGCAGATTCTGCAGGTCGAAGCAAGTGTTCGTCCCTCTTTCTCTTCGTCCCGAATGTTGACGAATTGTTAGTCTCCACCGGACGATCCCTCTGAAGCTGACGCGTACCAGCTTGCTGGCTGCAATCTTGAAGCTGGAGGAAGGATGGGACAGAGAAGGTCATCTAGCTGATCTAACTTAGGATGGACTAATAGCCCAATTCAGGATTATTTATTTGTGCAGGAGGAGTTTGGAAATCCCTAGTCAACACAGGCAGTCTAGCGTGCCAGCATGCCTATATAAATGCCGTCAAATCCACTCTCAGAATCCCTTTTTCTCCTCATAGTCCCGGTGACTCCAGAATCTAGCACAGAGCTTTCCATTCTTTTCAAAATTCACACTCTTTGACTTCAAGGCCTGGTTGCCATCTTCAATTCTTCAACTTCGAATCAGATCTTCTGCGTCACATAATCCGTTCATTTCGTCCGCTTCACAATGAAGCCTCAGACTGCTGCTTTCCTTCTCAGCCTTCTCGGCTCTACCCTGGCTGCCCCCATCCAGCACGCCGACAAAGGGTCCGATGTAAAGCCCACTCCTACCGGACAGGGCGCTCCTGGCGGATTCCTCACTGGCTTCCCCTCCGGTATCCCCTCTGGCATGCCATCCGGTTTCCCTGGTGGTCCCATGCCATCCGGCCCTGTTCCCACTGGCGCTGCTCCCTCCGGCTTCCCTTCATTCGGCACTGGTCCCGCTCCCTCTGGCGCTCCCCAGGGCGAGGAAGGCAGTACCTCCTTCGGCGGCCAAGGTGTTCACGCCCGCTCTCCACAGGATTTCGAGGGTTCGGGCGCTGCTCCGTCTGGTGCTACTCCCTCTGGTGCCATGCCCACCGGCGCTGCTCCCTCGGGCGCTCCCGGTGGCTTTGGCGGTTTCGGTCAGGGTGGTCAGGGCGGCCCAGGAGGCCCAGGCGAGGAAGGCTCTGGTCCTTCTCCTACCGGCGCTGTCCCTTCCGGAGCCATTCCCTCTGGAGCCGCTCCTTCCGGCGTAGTTGGAGGCTTTGGCGGTTTCGGACAGGGATCTCAGAACTCTGGCAACGCCCAGTTCCAATCTTCTGGCACCTCGCCTTTCGGTGCTTCCCATTCTGGATCGGCTAGCGGTCGTCAGGGTGGCCGTCACGGTGGTGGCCACCGTGGTCAACACGGCAAAGGCTCTGGCGCGATTCCTTCCGGTGCTGCTCCTTCTGGTGCCGCTCCCTCTGGCGCTGCGGGAGGTTTTGGTGGTTTTGGACAGGGCGGCGAGGGTTCTGGCCCCTCTCCTACTGGCGCTGTTCCTTCGGGTGCTGTCCCCTCTGGTGCTGCCGGATTCGGTGGTCAGGGTCAGGGTCAGGAGCAGGGTCAGGGCCAGGGTTCATTCCCCACCGGCGTCGCTCCATCTGGCGTTCCCTCTGCCCAGCCTACTGCTTGAAGCGTCGACAATCTTCTGAGGAGATGATGGGGTGCTACGTTGGGGTCTTTGGTCAAGCAATGGACTCTGATCACAGCCTGTATGTAATATGCTCTGAGGGACTGGTACATGTTTGAGAGATGTGGGACAGATTTGATGTATTATATAAGAATTCAGGAACTTATCTTCCATGATAATGAGCCCAGAAGTCAAGGTAGTTCATCGCCCGGATGCAGTCAATGGGACAGAGTCCTCAGATATCGATCTGATTCGCCGATCAGAGAGCATCTTCCGGCATCAGACTTGCGACAGTAAGATAACCGTAACTGCGCCGTTTGGCCAAGTTTTGTGCTTACTTCTTGCAGCTCTTTACCAAGATCCTCATCGATCAAAGAAGGATACCAAATAGATCATGGACGTCACTTGGATCTCGTCAGCCCATATGAGCGATTTATCCATCCGCGTGAACCCTGTCCCTTCTAGCATCTAGGCTTGACCTGCGTGAGGTGCATGATCCTGCCCTCCATAAGGCAAAGGACTGACCTGTCGCATCATCTCAGTTACTCATCGTCAAAGAGCGATGGAAACCATTAACCAGCTCAGGTGATAATGACATGCTCCAGCAGTAATTCACCGCAGAAGATGCCCCCCGCTGGGCAATAGAATTGGGATTGGTTCATCATGCTTGGTTGCTTTTGGTGCTCGAACTTAACTCGCAATTATCGGGTGTTTCTCCACATCCTCCAAGTAGGACATGACGCGTTCCACGAGTATCCTCCTCGGCTCGGTCTGATCCTCATCGCTCAGCGCATGCGAGGCGTTCGGAATGATCATACTGTTGCTGTCCCAGCAGTCGCCAGCTGCCATGGACCATCGCTTCAACAAATGCTCCTTGTCAACCCACGGTGGCACCGACTGATCTCTTCCGGAATACAAGACCAGCAGTTTTGAACCCAGCAGACCCCGTGACCGCAGCTGGCCAAAGGTCTTCTGCATCTGGTCATCGGTGAGGTCGGAGCTGAACATATCGTCTTCTTCCGGTTTCTCTGGACTGTCTGGGCTGGCCAGGCTCAGAAACCGTCGACTGCTCACCGGCGTTGAGCTTGGATACCCGATCCGAGTTGTTGCCGACAGGGGGAGGATGGTGTCGAGGGTGTCATCATCTTCATAAGGGGTAGATCTGGCACGCGCAATAGTTCTCTGGTATATCTCGCGCATTCTTCCCGGCCCGTCCCTGTCCGTTCCATCTCGGATGACCCAATTAATCGCTTCTCGGTCCGAGACAGGGGCTTGCATGATGGCTCCGTCGACAGGAGGCCGCTTGGAAGGTTCTACTGCCACATCCTTGTCCAGCACCGGATGTCGCGGTCGCGGATTCGCACAACTCAAGTAATGCATGACATCTTGACTGCCCGTCGAATGACCCATGATCACGATCTTCCCCGCGCCGAATAACCCCTGCTTGTAATCCCGAACATACTGCACACAGCGCGCAATCTCGTCGATGTCTTTGCCCAAATGACCCACTCCCCATCCGCTATAAGAAGAAGAGAGAATGGGCGAGAAAACGGACCAGGTTGTATATTCCAGCGCTGTAATAAGGTCGGTCAGGTATTCGACAGTGCCGAGTCCGTCTCCCAGGCCGCCGATGAACACGAGGGTGTTTGGTTTCCTAACGAGGCCGTTGGTATACTCGAAAGCGACCAATCCTTCACACTGTTCAATTGATGAGATGTTAGCGCAAAGACAAAAAGCTTCTTCGATGGAGCCTGCGCGTCTTACATACATAGGGATGCAGAATACCAGCATGGCCCTTGGTTCGTGGTTGCCGCAAGGGAAGCTGCATTTTGCGGTCGCGAATCAGCAGAACTGGCAGAAACGTACAGGTTTTATTTGCTGTATGCTTTGCTAAACCAGGAGAGATGACACAGTGAGTGATGAAGAAAACAGGAGTTGTTTTGCTTCTAGACAGAGAAAGGGAGAAAGGGAAGATTCGTTGGAGACAAGAGCTTCACCAGCCCTACCGGGAAAACCTCGGCCCGCAGCAGATGATATGGACTGAATTAGGACGGATCAGTCAAATGATCATGTCTATAGTGATCCTCAACTGTGTACCATGTGCTTATAAAAAGAAGCCAGATGTGCCTTTCTCTTTATATCCTACTGATGCCTGATCTACAATTCCCCCTCTCATACGGTTCTGTCAGGATCAGATAAGATTAGATACAGTGGGAGCTAGCATCAGTAAACTTGGCCCTAACCCAATCGGGCATTCCGTCCTGGCCACAGAAATTGTAGAGATGATTTTGCCTATCGCTGAGCGTAAGCACTACACATCGCCTATAAGACACTTACGAATGTGCAGATCTGGCTGGTGTTTTCGGTGTCGATATATGGTAAACGCAAGGGCCTATGGGCTACGATCGACTTGAATACTCTACTGAAGTTACCAAGATAATAAATAGACTACTACAATTACTTGTGGTATAGTACAAACTATCAACATCTTGCTGCTTCATCTGACTGTGACAACACTACCATGTCAATCCCTTCAATTTTAACGGAAGGTGAAGCAATCGTTGCCCCGACTCTGTAGGTTTCGGCAATCGCCCTGCTCGAATGTTCATCTGCAGTGACTGGTGAAGCAGCCTCGGCTCAGCCAGCTTCGAGTCACGTTCCTTCCGGAGCGTGACAAACTCTTCTTCGGTAACACCGTCTCTAAGATGTTTATTTTGCTGCCTATGATCGTGGACACTCAGCGAGGGAACTGGTTCCCTGCGCTCCTGGGGAGGATAGTCATGGCCCGTCCAGATCTTGACGTGATCTGGCAGGCCCAAGACCTTCCGCCCTGAACGATAGAGGTTGTTTGCACTGCCGCCGGGGAAATCGCAGCGTGCGGTGCCAATATCCGAATGGAAGATCAGGTCACCGCAGAAAATATTGTCTAGCCCGTCAAATTAGCAATGCGACAAAGTCAATGGGTGTGACTCGGCATACCTCCAATGCGGTATCCCAAATGGTCTGGTGTGTGTCCAGGAAGATGGATGGCCTGGGCCGTCAAATTGCCAATCTTAAATGTCTCATCGTCCTCAAATAGTTTGTCAAAGACATCTTCATATTCCTGCGCAGGAATGCCGTATCTCTGACCAAACAACTTCTGCACCTGTCCAATGCGCTTGCCGATCCCGATGGGCGGCCGGTGGCCTTGCTCCTCGGCCAAGCGCTTCTGCAGATATGACGCTGCGGTGAGATGATCTGCATGTGCATGGGTTTCAAGAATTCTGTCGACTTTGTATCCCTTCTCCCTGACCAAGGACAAGAGCGCGTCAGCGGACTCCGTGGTGATGCCCTGGGTGGCGGGGTCATAGTCCAGGACCGGATCAATGATGACGGCTGTCGATGTCGTTGGATCGGCCACCACATATTGCCAGGTGCCTGTCTTGCTTTCAAACACATTGTGAATGGTCGGTTCTCCTGGTTCCATGGTTGCAGTGCTGTATGTTGCTCGAGGAACGGTACCATTCAGGAAACTTTCGTTAGGATAGGTGCGTATATTCTGAGCACGTTGTTTTGACAGCGGCCTTGTATAAACTGATAACGATCTCAGAGGCGCTTTTCCAATCGTGCAGGGCGACTTCTGTGTAGCTCTGTGATGGAGAGGACGCAGTGGCACTCGGACTGCAGTGGGAGGCGCGCAGAACAGACCCGCTGTTACTTGCCAATTTTTGCAGATTTGAGGTTGCATGGACGTCATGTTTAAATGCATTTGTGCTCAATGGCAGTGTCCAAGACACATGCGATCTGAAGCTGTTTATACTTCTCCCGGTCTCCATGCAGCCAATGTATGCATCGGGGATCGATCTGTATCCACTCGGCGATCCAGGCACATGACTTTTGATCGGCGACTGGCATCTTCCTTATGACATCACTCTTTATGCAGCTGACATAATATATGCCAAGCATAAGTTAACGTGGTCGCCGATGCAGGGCGGGTGGGCCCACTGGCTTATCTAGGATCCTTATCGCACCATTAATAATTGCTCCTGATTGCGACATCCGGGGGCCCTTTTTATCGTCGTATTTTTGTATCGTCGTGCCCGTCCAACTCTTGCTTTCCTTTTGCTCACTTGCACTCCAGTTTTCTTACATCTTCCAGTCTCATATTATGTCAGTCATGTTTCGCAGCCGCGTAACAGTGGCAGCTTCTGCTGCTGTTTCTCACTCAGTACTTGCTGCACAGAATGCCTCAACGGTAACGCGGGGTTTCGCAACAGCTGCAGTGGGCACTTCGCGCAATCACAGAGTAGTCGTGGTGGGTGGTGGCAGCGCTGGTCTCACGGTCAGTCATCAGCTGCTTCGCACCGGAAGGTTCTCTCAAGACGACATTGCGGTGGTCGACCCCGCTATCTGGCATCACTATCAGCCCGGATGGACTCTTGTTGGCGGTGGTCTTAAGAACAAGGAGGATCTACGACAACCCCTCAACGGCCTGCTCGATCCCAAGCTCAGGTTCTACAACGACAGTGTGCACACATTTTCTCCCGAAAACAACTTCATCACGCTCGCCAATGGAGACAAGGTCAACTATGAGCACTTGGTCGTTGTGCCCGGCATCAAGGTCGACTTCAGCAGCATCAAGGGTTTGCCTGAGGCTCTCGCAGATTCGAACTCGCTCGTTTCGTCCATCTACGGCTATGACACTTGCGACAAGGCCTACAGCACCATCGAGAAACTGCAGAAAGGTACCGCCATTTTCACCCAGCCGGCTGGCGTGATCAAGTGCGCAGGCGCTCCCCAGAAGGTCATGTGGCTCGCGCTGGACTATTGGAAACGTGCCGGTCTCTACAACCCCAGCAATCCCTCGAGCGGAGCAATCCAGATCAGTTTCGCTACCGCTCTGCCCGGAATGTTCGGTGTGCCCAAGTACAGCGCCAAGCTGGAGGAGCTGCGCAAGGAGAGAAAGGTGGAAGGACTGTTCCAGCACGATCTCGTCTCCATCGATGGCGACAAGGCGACTTTCAAGCGTCTGGACGGACAGGAGCAGGTGACCAGACGGTTCGATTTCCTACATGTCGTGCCCAAGATGGGAGCGCATGCGTTTCTGAAGAACAGCCCTCTCGCCAATGAGGCCGGTTTCGTCGACGTCGACGACAACACCACGCGCCACAAGAAGTACGGCAATGTCTGGTCGGCTGGTGATGCCTCCAGTCTCCCCACATCCAAAACGGCGGCCGCGATCACGGCACAGGCACCCGTGCTCGTCAGCAACCTGCTGAGAACCATGGAGGGCAAGGAGCTCGACTCCTCCTACGACGGTTACACCTCGTGTCCACTGCTGACCGAGTACGGCAAGGTCCTGCTGGCAGAGTTCAAGTACGCAGGAGAACCCAAGGAGACGTTTGGTAGAATGCTGGGCATCGACCAGGCAACTCCTCGCCGTGCATTCTACCACCTGAAGAAAGACTTCTTCCCCTGGGTCTACTACAACTACATGGTGAAGGGCACCTGGGGCGGTCCCAAGGGCTGGATCCAATAGAGTAGAGTTTTTGCATGTATGATACTAGGTTATGGACAATAGAATAATTGATTTGGAGCGAAGCAATAACAAGTCTATGAACGGTACCTTACCTTTTTCTCCAATCCGCAGGCTATCTTCATAGATTCCAAATTCTAATTGGCTGGATCTATTCAATATTACGTGTATTTGACCCCACAGTCTCCAACTTTTGTACCTCTCCAGATTCTTTCCTCCTCCTTCATTCTTTCTTTCAGCAACTCTACGGTCTGGAGAATCGTATCTCAAGGTCTCTCTCTATGTCTGTTTCTTTCGATTATTTCATAATTCGTACCGCTTGCAAGCTGCACTCGCAACATGGCTTACCTTCTTTCCCACTGAAACAGCCATGACTCTATCGGCCGAGAACGTCCGAGACTCGGCCGGGTAACGTTTCTCGTCCGATATTTGCTCTTGGGATAGTCCAAAGAATATTCTACAGAGCTCAGGATCGTCTTCATCATGGTGGTCCCCGTGGCAATCCCCTGAATGTCTCAGACAGCATCAGGCCATAATTTGATTGCCTCAGCTGAGAGCCGCTTGGCCGGGAAAACTATCATATTCCGGTTCTTCGGAGGCTTCCTGATTATGACGACCATCTCAACGTGGAACTTCGGTGGTTAACCGAGTCGCCGACTGAATTTCCTGTCCTGTTTGCTCGTAGGCGTTTGTCGGTTTGTAAGAGGCTTTCGAGCACCTTAATGGAGACTCACGCTTCCCAACATGATACGGACGTCCCCGCATCTGGCAGATTGATGAAGTGGCTCTGCAGGAGCTTTGCTTGAATTGATGGCTGTTGAGCAGGTCCCTCTCTTTTATCGGACATTTTACTTGAAATGATGAGATCTTGCCCGGTTGCTCAAGTCGTCCGAGGTATTAATGGTTCGTGAACACGGTATGTGCATTTTGATCAGGCTAATCTCCCATCATATTGTCAAAAAAAGGGTGAAAGCCTGAGCTGAAGGACTACTCGTCTTGCGAAACGGACGGATCTTGGGCTGGTTTGACCGAAAGCATCCAGGCGCAAGGACTTGTAATGGCCTAATGCGCTGTGCTAAGAGCCAAACACAATATAACACAACGTACGTCTGACGTTGACCTAAAGGCAGTCATTACTCCATTGTCCATTGCTCTCAGTATCATAGACGTATATGCAATCAAGGCTGCCTTCTACCGAGGATTCTATCATGACACATCATTTATTTGTCACACAAGAGATCACTCCTTTTCATCATGGGTCCATCCAAGAATTCTCTGTGCCTTGTCAACGGCAAAGAAGCTCTGGTTCTTGGACATATCGCCCCGAATCTCAGCTCCGGGATAATACTTCTTGGCCAACTCTTCCGAGGGTGTGTCTTGGGTGGTAGTCGGCGCCACGATGTTAAAGACCTGGCATCCCTCAAAGTTATCGCTCTGTTCCACAGCGAGCAGACACGCCCTCGCTGTCGCCTGAGGGTTCACCCAGCCCCACAACTGCTTGACCGCAGCATTCTCCCAATCTTCCTGGTGCTCCTTCTGCACGTCCTTGAGGGGAGCGACCTCGTGTATACGCAAACACGCGATCTTCATGCCAGGGAACCATGTCGCGAACGAGCGTGCCTGGAGCTCGGCCTCATGCTTGGCCAGTGCATAGGCATCCGTTGGCCGCTGCGGGGCGTCTTCATCGACGGGGAAGTAGTCGAATTTGAGTGGCTGGTTTGCATACGCCAGCCCCACGGCGTTGACTGACGAAGCATAGCAGAATCGCTTGATGCCCAGTTCCGCCGCGGCGCGGAAGCAGTTGAATGCAGAGTTGACGTTATTGTTGTGGACGGTGTGATCTGGTTTATCGACCGGGTCGGGGATGGATGCCAGATGGATGACGGCATCGCAGTTCTTGAATGCTTTGACGCAAGCGTCATAGTCGTTTGCAACGTCCGCCGTTGCCATCTCCGAACGGGGCGTGCCGTCGTAGTCGGTGTCGGTGCGGTTGATCTGCACCGTGGAGTGGCCGGCATCAGCGCAGAGTTTGACCACGGATCGGCCGACAGAGCCACGAGCGCCAGTAATTGCGATCCTCATGTTTCCTTCAATTGTTGTAAGTGAGTATTTTCTAACGATCTGTGTCTTGGTAATGCCTGATTTGAAGTTCGGAATCTTCGGTTGGTGGCTTGTGAGGATTGAGATGCTCCGCGTTGAGCGACAACAAGAATGTATACGGAGGGGTAAATTTGGCCGTAATTGAAAGGCTACGGTTCTGGATATGCAGTCCATTTTGATCTCTGGCTTGGTGGTTGTCAAGATATATGAAGCCTTCACTTGACCTTGATTTGTATAGAAGATAGAATGACATCAGGATGATGATGTCAAAGTGGGCAGTCCAACCTAATCGAAGCAAGATACGCATCAGACAATTCTGGACTTGTGGGGCCTAGATTCTTGGATTAAGCAGAATATCTTGATTCTAGACTCATTTTTAGTTATAAGGGAATTCAGCTTTAATATCTTCAAGCAGTTGTTGGATCTGGGCATCAGCACTCTTGTCAAAGACCGTATCACGTGTTCTGTATACTCTCGCGAATAGGAGACAACTTTGATACTCGCCAATCTGCAGTATTACATTGATGAACAGGAGTTTGGAATTACCAGTGTTTATCTTTCAGCTGTCAGAATTAGCCTAGACATGATTTCACATGGGGAGGTTGACATTTCATCGCAATAGTATGAAGGTTTACTCCATAATATATATTTAACCCTGTTTCTATCCTAGTAGTAGTCATTAAAGGTCCGACCGAGAACAAATCCAATCAGAAAATCAATGATATTACAAATTAAGGCAATCCCTATAAGTACCAATATTTCCATATTAAATTGAATGGATTGCAGCGCCGTGATGCCTGTCCGAGTTCATATCAAGGTGTAGACTCGAGACTGACTACTTTTTGTCTATAAGATGAAAACTCTCCACTGCATGGAACAAGTAAGGCCGGTTGGTGTAGTTGGTTATCACGTATCGTTAACACCGATAAGGTCGCCGGATCGAGCCCGGCACTGGTCACTTGTTCTTTTTTGTCCTTTACTCTCCAATTCACTTTTGTTTCCTGATTTTCCAATGCAGTCTACTCAACGCATCTACAATCAAGCGATAGACAAAGATACAAGTATTGGAAGCAACACCGTTCAGTTTCTATAAAGTACTGCTGCTTGTCCGCTATCTAGATTATAATCCATCACCTCTCCGACTCGCATCTAACAGGCCGCGGAATACATGACAAAATTAACTAACAATTAAAGATCATCCTGAACCCAATAGGCACAAGCCCCTGCTTTCCGCCCAGAGTATTATAAAAATTGACACTGCCACTTTGCGTCTGCCAGTTGCTCAGCTCCACGAGGAAGCTCATGGGATCCGAGCACGTATTCGAGGCAATGATAGTCTTCGACTCCGCAGTCGTCGGCTGCGTCGGGAAGATGTACGTGCCGACCATCGCCCTCCTCTTCGGGGGCCTGTTGTACGTAGGCATCGAGTTCCAGTCCCAGGGGTCAGTAGTCCAGACATCGACCTGGGTCGCGCCCTCGGCGATCTGGTTGGGTTGAGACAGGGCCGGGATGTCGATTTCTAGCATGCAGCCTGTTGCGTTTTGGGGGATGTAGTTGAATGTTATGGCGGAGATTTGCGTGTTATAGGGGGGATACCCGGCGCGGCTGACGGTAAACTGCTGGCCTGGAGAGGCATTGTCGGGTGTTGAGACTCTTAGCACGTCGATGACGGATGGGCCCAGAGTGCCACAAGCTCGAGGGACGAGGTCCTCGGTGGGGGTGGGAGACGCTGTTGCTGCGGCTAGAAGGAGGCTGAAAAGAACAGCAGACTTGAACATTGTGGTTGATGGGTAGTAATTTGGTAGGAGAGTCAGGTCTTGATTTCAGAAGTTGGCTTGTTAGTTGGACCAGTGGACAGGATGAAGACGACTATTTATGTCTATGGGATGACCGCAGCTGCTCAGCCGGTGTAGTGCACCTCGAGGCATTCAAATTCGAGTCGACAACAAGGGTTTGTGGCGTCCAAAGCACTGGTCATAGTGTGACACAGCATACATCGAAGCTGATGGCTTCTGCGAGAACCATTCAAATCAAGACGAAGTTCTGTAATAAGTACGAGTCTACCACAGGAACTCAGTCATGATGTCGAGAACGAGCCATAGAGTTCGACTTGTCTCAGAAGATTGATCGAGGAGCTCCAACCGGATTGCCTAATCACGCAGTCAGACTGCCATGTCTTACAGGACGTCTTGGCAAGATCTGTGAGAGCCTTGCGTCAGACAGAAAAATATTGATTATGGGACGGCAATTTCGGCATTTGTTAGGTTCTTGGTCTGGAATTAATCGTCGTCAAGAGTTGACCGAAAGCGTGGCTTCGATCACCTGATTCAATCCCAGGCTCAGCTTGCAAACCGGCATTGGCATACTTCGAAATGTCTTACTGAGTGTCTTGTTGGACGTCAAAGGATTCAAAAGATTGGTGCAGCGCTCGTATAGAAGCGAATGGATGACCAATGGCGATGACCACTGGGGCCTAATACGAGCTTGTCCTCGAAAGGATTTTAGCGGTGTGGATCTGGATGAGGAGACACATTTGGACCTTTCCAATTTCGCAGAGTAAGTAATATCATACTGTATGTAGGTGTCTGCGATTAGGCCAATGTATTGATTCATGCCTAAGGGAAGGCGGCATAAACATAGGACCATGTTCGGAGAGGAAGTCTGTCGAAGGGAAAGCAAGAACATGGATTGAAGAACTGGTTCTTCGAGAGCAGTGAGAGAGGATATTTCTGATCCAGTCCTTACAGCATTTTGCTGCACAGTATGCATGAACCATGCATCTGACAGCCACAATTTCTATAAATAGCACTCAATTCAATATATTGTAAGCTATGGATCCAAGCTCTTACTAATTGTCTAATGATAGGTCAGCTGGTCACACTGCAGTCTATGCTTGACGCTTATTGCATGAATGGTCCAGTCGTCTTGATGAAAGAAAAGGCCTTGTCGGAGTCAACCGCCTTTACTCAACGGCCATCAGTGCAGATCTGCCCTTGAGGCTATTCAAGGATAACAACCTCTCATAGATTGTTAATCTGGTAGTACAACTTCACTCTTTGAAACCATCTGTTAGATCAAGGCACCGGCGAGGGACTGGTTTGCCGTAATGATGAAGATGGAAACACAACTTGACGTGATGCACACTGCAAGGGGGTTCCTCTTGATCAATCACAGACTCGGTTGGAAGAAGGGAGACACCGATACTTCTTTTCTCATAGACACTATTTCTAGCAATCGGTATACAACTTGGCTTTGTGTGAGTGGAGTGGAAAGAGTTCCCAGATTCTTCTCATCTTTATGCCTTTGGAATCCTCTCTTCAAGGTATTATGCTAAGATCGCGACAGAGGTAAGATGGTACCGTCAGGATTAATCCCGGATCATGATCCTAAATAGTACAGCTGCATGGGTTGACATTATCTAGTGCTACAACTCAAAGCCTTGCAATCTTTAGCACTCAAAGTACAAGAAAATTGATGCTATTAGACATGGTCATCCACCGATATAAGATCAAGAAACCGCTCGGCGAGGGCTCTCTAACTCCATAGAAGCCACCGTGTCCCCCTCAAGCACGACTTCCTTGTAAATTTTGAACCCATTTCGCTGCAAAACCTTCACACTCCCTTTATTAGCCAAATTAACCACCGCGAACAATTTCTCCTCATGTCCCAAGCCATCGACCCGAGGCAGCTTCCACCATGCGTCGATCACCCCTCGTAAGGCTTCGCTGGCGTATCCCCTCCCCCAGTACGAGGGATGCATGGCGTATCCCACCGTGGGAGCGGGCGATAAAGAGTTAACACCAAGGGATCCAATGATGCGATCAGGTTCGTCTTTTGGAATAATGACAAAGAAGAATAACCGCCCAACAGCACCGGCTGCGTCTGGATCTGTGAACACCTTTCTCGTCATGTGGGCTTTGGTTTCTTCGATAGTGGCATCTGCCACTCTTGGCCACCTGGGGCAAGTTAGTGTGAGGTTGTCATTGCAGAATACAGGGTTTCTCACAGCCAATCAACGACATCTTGTCGGCTTCTGATACTGAATATTCCCGCGGCGTCTTCGTCGTTGTCGATCCTTAGGGGCCGCAGGAGAAGGCGTTCGGTATATATGGATGGTACCTCCTCGGGAATAATTACTGCAACGGCTTGCTCGGGGTAATGCATCGAAAATGAGCGGGTAGTCGTTTGAATAAGAGGGTAGGGATATGTTTTTTGAGATTGAGATTGTGTTCTTGATATATACATGGGTTGTTGATGATGAGTCATTGGCATTCTAATGTGAGATTATAGATCGGCCTTAGCATCTAGCGGCAGCACATGGCCCGGCAATAGCCATCGTGCACGGAATAGACATCTTATACAAGTGAAAGTAACTTGTGTAAAATTGTTTTCGCTTTCAGAAGGACAGCTATCTTCCTTTCTACTCGGAAACATTGAAATAAGCAAATGCGTCTGTTCAAATCGACTAACCGCAAGGCTCTGTGGACCCAACCGCGGCCAAGATAAGCTTAATATATGGAACAGTGCCAGCTGCAACGGGCCATCTTATTCTTGCATATCCTAAATGCAGATATCCGTAGCCTGATCTGGCCAGTTTGTAACGGCCTGGCGCATTGTATAGGGAGCACTGACGTGCGCAGGGTTTGAGCGCAAATGTATATGTGCGCCACGACAGTTAAGGTCATCTGCATTGCAGAAGCGCACTTGGACACATTTTCATGGATTGGAGCAAGCGACTGGATTCAGGATCACTAAGATTTAGGTTGTTCGGAGAGTAACCTGGCTTAGGAATGTATTCCATCATACTACACCCACTGGAATGGTGCTTCATCAAATGAATCTCGAGCTCTTGAATTCCATTGTTCGCTGTCTTCAAATGCCATTTTCTATAACCGAAAATTATACTAGGAACTTTCACTGTCTAATTGGGTTATTCTCATAAATCATTATACCTCACCGTTACCCCGCCTCAACCCTGTATTCCACGCTCTGTGTCTGAGCTTCCCTTCGCCCATTCCTGCTTCATCAGCTGCTGACAGAATTTACTCCTCTCTCTCACCCACTCCCCCTTGTACAAGAGCACAAACGGAATGGGCACACACGCCAGACTCAGAAATCCAACCAGCGAGGTCGCCCAACTCACCCCCAACGTCTCGTACATCGGCTTAGCAGCCAGCGGCAACAGCGCCCCAAGAACACTGCGCAGGATGACCGAGCTGGCGAGCGCGCTGGCAGAGTATATCTTGTAAGCATCGGTCACGTACGTCAACAGGGAGACGAAGATAGTCTGGTAGCCGAAACCGAACACTACGCCAGAGGCGATGGGAACTGCCCAGTGGAACTCTGATCGGGAGGTCCAGGCAAGCCAGAACGAGCTGGCTGTGAGGAGGACGGCGCCGAGACAGGAGATAGGGAGTCTGTGGAGTTCTGCACCGAAGCGCCATGGCTTGTTGCGTTTCTTGGCTTTGTCGTAGGTCATATCCCAGTAGAGGGCGACGAGACTGGTGGAGGCTGCACCGATGCCGACTATCTCTATTAGCGTGGTTCCGAGGACATGGGTGATGTACCTACCAGGTAGAAAAGCAAGAGAGGTTGTCTTCACATCGAAGCCGTAAACACCTGCCAAGTCAGCATGCGTAGTATGACTAGGAGAAAATGAGACAAACCCTCAAAAATTATTGGATAAGCTTGAAAATAGAAGAAGACAAGACCGTAAGCCAGCGCGATATATATCGAAGTGAAGGTGATAATGGGTTCGAAGAGCAGCATAGCCAAAGGTCGCTTGACAATCTGAACAACATTGACAGTGTTCTTTGAAACTGTATCCTCCATTCCAGTTGCATTGCGTCTCGTCAAAACCGGCCCGAAGGTCTCGGGCATAAAGAGAAGGCAGATCCAAGCACAGCCCGCTAGGATGGAAGCAATCCAGAACGTCCATCTCCAGCCATAAGAGGGCGATGCAAAACCCGATATAATCGGACCAAGAATGGGTCCGAAACTAGCTGACTAGATGCACAGTCAGCCGATACGCATCTATTAAGCTGGACGAACCATCAAAGACATACCGCCATATAGAATGCCATCACTCTACCTCTTTCTCTGAGATCAAAGAACATGTCTGCATATACGCCACCCACAACAGTCTGAGGCGCAGAGCCCATGGTTCCACAGATGAAACGAAAGAAGAGTAGCGATCCCCAATTTGGACTCAACGCACATGCTACGGTCGACAGAGTAAACACGGTAATAGTAGGCAGCAGCACCAGCCGCCGTCCGACGGTCTCGCTCAGGGGACTAAACGCAAGTGGCCCGACGATATACCCGATGAGAAACACTGATGTTGGTAAATTACTTTGTGTGGCATCCTCCACGTGGAACTCCCGCATGATGTAGGGGACCGCATTGCTCGGCAACGAGGTCCCGATGCCCGAATTGATTACACTGAGAAAGGTTGCGACGACGATGGCCAACTTTTTATGTACCGGCCAGTCATTCGGAGATGTGAATTTGCTTTGTCTCGAGCATGCTTGTCGAGATTCGGGTGTCCCTTGTATCTGTCAGCATTGGGAGGTTGAACGGCGTGTAATACACATGTCATACTTATAGAACACTCGGTCTGAGCCGGACTAGAAATTGATTTCTCTTCTGGCATAATGTATAGCCTCTGCGGTGTGCATTCCAGCTGTTTATGCTAGACTTCGGCAAACCACAATTGCTCCCGACTTGGCGCCATTCGGAGTATTTATTTGTGAAGAGTAGATCACCCTCTGGACAGCCTTACCGCAAAACTGAGTCATAGAAACGGATGGACGTGTCCAGGCATTGCAGATGTAATTGTTTTCTCATGCCTGGACCAAGATATAGAAACCAATTCGCCAATCACAGCACCCGCTCAGTCCTAAGCTCCAGTACTAAATCCGGCGCCGGACCGGCCCCGGTGGAGATGCAGAAACTTGCTCCGGCGCCGATCAGGAGCCGGTCCACATCGGCCGGCCCCGTGGTCTGGAGGAGTATTTGATGCCTGATCGAACATAAAGACTGCCTGTGACTGGATGGAATTGAGGGAATTGGAGAATGGCACCTGAGTTCTGACTTGTTTGTTAGGCAGGTTGCTGATCTAGGCCTGTCGATCACAGCTGATATGGCATCTTTTCACACTCATCACATTCGACAACCGTCTCGGTCACAGATCGATGCAAATGTACTCGTTACTGTCTAGGATATGGAGGGCATTGAAGGCAAAAAGTCAAACACATCCGACTGCCCCTCCTCGAAAAGATCAAACGAGTCTGCAATAGAGGTCGACAGGGTCCAATTGGGTATATTCATCTCCCCCAGAAGGCGCGGTAGTGCAGGATCCGGTCGAGCTTCCCCGGTTCGTCCCTCCTCTGACAGAGAGTCTCCGTGAGTCTGTGCATCCCTCTGCAGCGGCTGGTCCTGCGCCTGGTCATGCGACATATCAAACAGACCAGAGTCAGACCTCGAATTGTCTGTACCCTGCCTTGGTTGCATCGAGGACCCTACAGTATTTGACGTTGCAGTGCCTTGATTGGTCGCGGAGCTTCTTTCTGCAAAAAGCGCACTGGCATAGTTGGAGAATATGGACACGGTGCGATGGATATCTGGATAAGGCGGCAGCTTCAGAATCTCGCTGATTTGCTGCGCTCGCTGCAAGACCAAGCTCTGATCGATCAAAGCCGGATGCCACCGTGCCACTCGAACAGCGAATGTTGCTATCCCGGTTAGTACCTGCCAATGGGCAGAGGAATGGAAACCTACTGATAAAGGCTATAGTGAGCGCCGGATAGGTCGGAGCCCAAGTGAGCTGGCACCGGTAAGCACTCTCATTGACCAACCATGCCATCTGGCCCATAATGATCTCGACCAGTGACTTCCAAAGTCCTAGCACAGCGTCTGACTCTGGATCTGGCAGAACTTCCGACGACGGCCGTTTCTGGATGCGAGCGATGGTGGCGCAGAGGACATAGACCCGAGCATAGTTCAGCATGTATTTCAAGCTAGACCGCTGAAAAGCGCCTGCGTGGAAGCCGTTTTCTACTCAGTCAGCGTTCTTCCTGTTCGAAACGAGCAACATATTTCTTACGATCGTGTATTCCGTCCCAAGTCTTCCACCACTCTTCTAATCTGGCCATGATCGCGGGCAATTCGGTGGACAACAACTGCCCCGCGGTGGTACTGTCTATAGTTCGTCGTGCTCGAGCTGTACTATATTAGCTGCAATGACCGACGGATGGAAAAAAATATATCACTACCTCGTAGTTGATGGATTTCAATGACACAGACTGTACGCATATCGCTGGGCAGTGAGAGGGGATAATCGAGGTACTTGCGGAGCTTAGCTACGTCCAGCTCATTGACTCGCGATTTTCTGCCCGTCCCGGCAGCTATATCAAGCTCGGTAGTGTACGTGATTAGCCACGTTCGTGTTTGCCACACCAGAATCCGATCCTCCATTGTGGCTGACAGGTAACTCCGGGGAGTATTTGTCTGCGCCAAAAGAGTATCCAGAGATTTCTCAAGTCCCGAATCCAGTGCCGTCCGAAGAATGAGAGCCGTTGAGAACCAAGATTTCTCGGAATAGGCTGCCAGCAGAATCATTCCCTGGACAGTCTCAAGCTTGGTCGGTCGTTCAAAGAAGCTGTCTTCGGCTAGTTTTTGCGCTTCATCTTGTAGGACCCGCTGCAAATGGTTGTTGCTGCGAAGCTCTGGAACAGCTCGACTAGCGAGGTAGATTATGACGGTGAAGCAGAACAATGACCGAGATCGGATGGAATCATATGTGTCTCTCACAGGGTCGAAGAGAGGCAGGAAATTCTTGCTTCCATTCATGAATCTGGTCGTTGTTGAGCATGATGCTCTCGCTGAGGTGAACGTACGTACCTCTCATAGATGCCACGAGCTTGCTCCTCGGTAATGATTCCTCTCGCAATCACGTCTTTCGTGGGGTCGTCATTCTCGGATTCGCCGATGAATATTTGCTCATTTGGAGCTCCTAGATTGACCGACATGGAATGCATTGCTGACTGAGGAGCCATCATATCCTGCGACGTAAAATGCTGAATCTCAAGGCTGGATTGGCCAGTCGACCCTCGGTTGTTGAAGCTCCCCACTGACGAGAGGCTGGAACTTGTTGGAGAAAGGGGGTTAAATCTGGATAGAGTCAGTAGGTTTATGAGCGATGTGTTTGGTGTGGACAGAATACCGAGTCTGCTCTTTGTTCTGATTTCTTCGCTCATTTTGCCCTCTGCTGATTGTATCCACTATACAGTCATGACCAGTGGCCTGACACCGGGAGCAAGGGATCTGATGGCGCGCATCGCAGCGCATCTTTAGCTTTCGACACCGCCGACATGACTTGAAGAGACGGGTGGGAGTTCCCCTGGGTGATTCCATGATGAGACCGGTTGTCCAATCGCAACCACAGAGGCAAATGCTAGTAGACTAGGGCATTTATACGGAGAAACATCAATTATCGCGATCTTCGGCGGTTGTGAAGTATATCGAACAAAAGTCACCTGCTGTCTGGAGCTGACAATTAAATATGTGGGGAGCGTTGTCAGCGTCGGAGGAAGACCGGACATCGGAAATCTTCTGGTTTCGGCCTATAAGAAGGGTTCATAGTAAATCGTACTACTACCAATAGATTTGCAAAGTCCAAGGTAAGAAAATACAATCCCGAAACTCAGGAGAAGAAAAAGACATGTTGTCGTTTAAATTTGTGGATGGAAGTCTTGGAAGAGCAAAAGATGGAAACAAAAGTCCGGTCACGTGAGTACCATCTCCGAGCCATCAGCAAATCCTCCTCGGGTCCGTCTAATTTTCATCCTTCATACCAAATGCAGGGATCAATTATCATCAATTTAGAGCACATCCACCCTGTCTCTTCATAAATCCTGCAGGATCGTATGCCTGGGCGACCTGTTGCAGTCGAGCTTTGTTCTGCGCCCCGTAGCTGGAATAGACCTCCTGATCATCGGCCGCGTCATTCATAAACAGAGGATTCAATCTACTGTCGTTACTCAATTGTTCATCAGGAGCTTCTTTCCGTTGCAACTTACGAGATGAATCCTATATCACCCGATTCATAATTCGTCGGCGTCTCATCCCTAAAAGTGCTGGTGAAATCCGACATGGCTTGATTTGCTATCTCGCGAAGATTCGCCGGACACGCGTCGTTGCAGACAGGATTGATCCACATCAGATTATTCTCCACTCAGATTCGATCGCCGTTTGCTGGGTCTAACCCAAGAGCATTCCCTCCCCCATCTGCAGAGGCCTGTGTGATGCGAACTGACAGAGGCTGGGGGGTGAAGACCCGCATCTGAATGCCAATATCCCTGCTTGAGATGTTTCTGATCTGATTCTGATACAGCTGGAAATGAGCTTCGAGCAGCTGGCTAGTCTTCTCGGGCTCCATGCTGGGAAAAGTGTTCACCCGAGCACTCGCGCTGAATCCATTTGGCCTAGCCCCCCCGTTTGGTTGGTTATATTGACATAGGTCGTTGTCGCTGTGGTGTCTAGGATTGGCTCGACATCCTCCAGCCCGGAGAATGCGTTTGCGGGAGGCGTTGAACCATTATAGAAGAAGACTATCGTCGGATTTGAGCCTGGCGACCCAAAGCTAAAGGTTGGAATAACTGCGGCTTTGGCATCTGGGTAATCCCGGATAAAGGTAGACAGGGCCTTGAATACTTGTCGCTTGTCGGCGGAGTATGATCGGATACCTCCGCAGACCTGTCCATTGTCGCCGAGGTCATCGGCTTGCAACGTGAACTTGGTGACGATGCCGAACCGGTTGCCGCCTCCTCGCAATGCCCACCAGAGATCCGAATGAGAAATGCGATTCGCATCGACGATGGTCCCGTTGCCCAACACTACTTGGAAGTTGAGCACATTATCGCACGGCAATCCCTATTCGGTCAGGGCGGCTGTTGATCACACTCTGGGGAGGCTACTCACATATTGCGACGAATGTACGACAGCCCTCCTCCGAGGGTGAGCCCTGCAACTCCAATATTGGCCACGCGCCCTCCAACCACCACTTGATTTGTTTTGGCAGTTACCTCGTATACGTCGCCCAATCGAGCACCTGGGCCGACTTTGAAGCTCTCCCCATCGGCCGAGCGAGTCACCGAAGAGAGGTTTTCGTTGAAGGAGATCAGTACACCACCATTGGTACTAGACACGCCGACGTTGAAATTAGGGTTCCCGGACTTCAGCGCAAACTGAGTTTCGGGTACTTATTCAACTGCTGGACCGCATACGAGACCTCGTCGGCAGTGGAGGGAAGAAGACGCACGCAGGACGATTCCGGGCGTTCACTGCGTTCCAATACCCTTGAAGAGCGGAAGTGTATTTGTCTCTATTTGAGCTAGTCTCTGCGCCATAGGAGCTGAGAGGATCCCAGACGGTCAGACTGGGATAGGTTGCGTATAGATGCTGACGAACCGCGACTGCATCGGCTGAGGCTCCACCCAAAGCGGAAGATGCCAATAAGGCTGTGGCAATTGACGCTTTTGCCTTCATGATGAGTCAATCAATCGCACATACTCTTGTGACAGTTAGAGACTGGCACATGGCTTGTTTACCTCCTTCAGGTCTCTGTAGAAGGACGGGAATATGTTAAGCCGATCCTCCACGTCCTTATGTACCTAAAACTCCAGTGTTGATGGACCATCTACGGTGATGCTGAACCTCAGAAGCACAGACTGAGTCACGAGTGAAATGAAAATAAAAGTGCAGACTTAAATCTCGTCAATAGTTAATTGAGAGCAAGTAGAATCACTGATGACCTCGCAGCGACAGATTTTGACAAGTGACTACTAAGCCTGGTGATTGTCGAATAGTACGATAGTATAGGGCTGCCATATCTAACAATAATCATTGCGAGTTGATATAACAGCAGCCCTGCTGGCGCAATGGTAGCGCGTCAGACTTCTAATCTGAAGGTTGTGGGTTCGACCCCCACGTAGGGCTTTTCTTTTTCTTTTTCTTTCTCTTTCTCTTTCTCTTTCTCCTTTTCCGCCCTCCCACCACCTTAACTCTACACGTTCTTTTGACAATGATAATAATGCACCATCGGATGAGTCTACACAAATTTTTCCTAAGTAATGGAGCAATATCTTTTTTTTTTTACTACTTATATTCTTTTGACACCCAAAGCTTGGTGATGACTCCAACCTGAAGGGGTCAATATTCTCTCCAATATTCACATCAAGAACAGCCCCTGCAATCATGATATAACCCATGTTGTCAAGTAACAAGGAATGATTGCGCCGCAATTGCAATTCTCATTATTATTGGATACATTCTAATATTCGAAGGGCGGTCGCAGATGCTTCATAGGGGTACCTCTGTCGGAGAGAGATTATAACAGTTTGGAGCCAGTCGGAAGTTGGAAAGACTTCTGGGATCTAGATTGATAACCCCGTCGTTATTATTTTCCTATCACGTTGTCTGAAACAACCAAGAGACCTACTAACCGCGAAGGAACCGAGGACACTTGGTCGTGACTCGAGAGCAAGTCTGTATTATTATCTACTACGGAATATACGCTCCATTGTGGATTAGCACGCGCGGCGCACGACCGTCGCTTATATATATCCTTGCAATGATCCCTGCAAGCGCCATGCAGGCCATATTAACAACAGATTACAGTACCCAGATGGCCTGTTCTATTAACAAAATTACATCCAGCCGAGGCCGGCCTTGTAGTCTAGGCGGAAATGGCATTATCACTACCTTGTCATTCATCTAATCCGAATCGTGTTCCGCATGAACGTGAATGTCCACTGTCTTGAGCACCCCGTCCCTGCGTGATTCCATCGTCAACTGTTTCGTGCTGGCGCTGGTCCCTCCGCTATCATCACTGGGGATTCGGCTCAGCCGGCCCTCTCGGGAATCTGTACGCACGTTGGTGGTCACGACGGAGTCGCCGTTTCCAAACGCAAACCCTGTATAGATGCTGCGGCGTTTTTCGGCGCTGAGCGGCGTCTGCTTGCCGTAGCTGCTTCCTTTCCGTCGTGTGGAGAGCTCGACATTGTCTGGTAGTCGGGTCGTGATGAGGCCGGAGTGCAGCCCGGCGAAGATGTGGTATAGAGTCGGTATGCAGGCGGCGATGAGGTTCGTGTACATGTTTGCTCTGGAGGAGTTAAGCTAGACGCGCGACCACTTGGTGACTCGGGGAATGGCTTACTGGGCAAAGATTGACGGTATCACGGTCGACCCTGCTTGAGTTAGACCTGCTTCTGGGCGATGGAGCCGGAGTCAGCTTACATGTAGTATCTGATGAGATTAAGGATTGTGGGAGTGTCGCCAGTTGCCCGATTGTGAGCAAGACGGCACTGTGTCTCCATTAGCGTGGAATAACTCGTACGATGTCGGGCGACCAACAGTGCTCTTGTGCAAAATGCGCACAGAATCTTTACTCTTTTCCCTTGAGACATCTGGACCTTGTGCATCATGAAGAAGGGAAGGGTGAGGACAGCCACATCGGTCAGGATGTTCATGATTGCGACGAGGTACATCAAGGCGCCCTGGCATGATTAGCCTAGGTCTTCGCTATGTGCTGCCCATTGAAAATCAGTAGATACCTTTGCCGTGCAACGATCCGGTCTATACAACCACGCATCTGGCAGGGGACATTGAAAAGCGATTGCACACAGCGCAAAGACTGTCCAGACGCCGATTGCTCCTATCGTGGCAAGACATGCCTTTTGCAAACCTCTTTGCGGGGTCAACATATGCACCAAGAGCGTCGTCGATAGTTTGGATAAGGCGACCGGGATAATATGAAGCAGCTGAGCAGCGTAGTTGTACTGTTCACAGACCAATGATTAGATAGATCGAGAGCACTGGCAGACCTGGCGCTTTTGAAATACCTTGCTGTACTTTTCGAAAGAGTCCGCGGCCAGGGAGCCCTGCTTCTTCCCCAAGCCGTATTTGACCGCATATTGGAGTATGATTGTCTGGATGATGGCAACAACCTGGAGGATTCGCAATCAGTGTCGTCCTTTACTTAAAGTCTTACCAGGCATACCGTTCCGACGTAGATTGGAAAACTGGTCGTCGTTCGCCGTCGCTTGAGATAGATCGACGAGCTTATTTTGGCCGCGATAAAGAAGGCCAGCACAATCAGCAAGGAGACATTGACGAGAAGAAGGTATGCACCATGATCACTGTCCGTGATTGATGCAAAAGGAGGAGCCCGAGACACGCCTTCCATTGTCAAACCCAGGCGAGCAGACCCTCATTGCTACACTACACAGCTGTGGGTGATGAGAAGCGCTCTTTATGATTCATTATTCCATGGTGGCATCAATTTTTCCGAAGGATTTAGGGTCTTCTTGATCGAGTCACGATCTAGCAAGGGTACCCTGTTGCGCCAAACGCAAGCCATAGGTGATTGGGATCAATGATTGCTAAGTCCCTTGGCGCACGAGCAGACGAGACATTGCCTCCTCCTTGAGTTCGCTAATAATCGGTGTTGTTTGCTCGTGTGTGCATGCATATCTTGGATATCAGGAAATCCCCCGTGCAACTCGGAAGGAATCTTGCCATCGCGGGTTGTTCGTGCATCCTTGGACGCATCGGAGTGCTCCTAAAGTGGCCCTAAAAGTGACCGGACCAACGCTAAAGTCGCTCGATTGAATCTCCAGACCATTCATTCCCAACTAATCGAACAAGGATCGGATGGTCTACCCCATCTAGATTGTCCCGGTTATTGCCCCGGTTAATTTATATCAATTCCTCTGTTTCTCAGTCCTTGAGAGGGGCAGTGTGTGGAACATTGCCCCCCATGTCTAGTACACTATCTAGGAATTGACCACTGCTCGCTAAGAGGAAGAACAAGAATAATATTAACAATATTAATAATGTCTTTGTCGTCGACTGGAGGTCGGTCCAGGTTTCTTATGATGCCCTTGTCCCCTTGGTTTGGTCGAATTTGTCCGGCATGATTTCCTTTAAAACTTTTCTGTATTCTTTCATCCCAACCCCTCCTATCTGCTTAAAGGTCGCGAGTCTCTCTGCCTCGTTACTGCAAAACAGACTCTACCAAAATGGCGTTTGAGCAGGTCGAGTTAAAGGGCAATGTTCACGTTCAATCTGGCCGATCCAATGGAGACAATGGCTTGCCAGCTGGGAGTAAAGAGCTCCGACAACGGAACCAGCTCGAGGTTCGTATTGGTCGCCTGGCCGATTATGACATTGGCTAACTATTTAACTATAGAGATACCTGAATTTCTTCTCGACTTTGGCCTTTTCCGCCACCCTGATGGCTTCATGGGAGACGGTGGGAGGAAGTATGGCGGCCGGATTGCTCAATGGCGGGCCATCAGCAATCGTTTACGGAATGGTGTTTAGCACAATTGGCAGTGTAGCGGTTGCAGCATCACTGGCCGAACTTGCCTCTGTGTAAGACCGCTTCCATCTTCTATTGTCGAATGTCACGCTGATCGGATTGAATCGATATCCAGGAACCCGACAGCAGGTGCTCAATACCATTGGACCTATAATCTGAGCCCGAAGAGTCACAGACTTTTTCTCAGTTTCTTTCAGGGTATGTCTTTTGTTTGTATTAAGGATACGGATCAAGCTGACAACTTTCAGGATGGGTCACGGTATGATGACTCTGGTTGTCCTCATCACACAATATGTTGCTAACTGAGCAGGTCTTCTCCTGGTGTTCCCTGGTCTGTCTGGCGCCCTTCATGATTGGCAACCAGATACTGGGACTGGTTTCATTCAACCGCGAAAGCTATCACATCGAGAGATACCAGGGCACGCTGTTGACGTGGGCAGTCTTGATCATCCCAATCATCATCAACATTTATGCCCGGCGGGTCCTGGCAGTCATCGAGGTAGCAGCTGGTATCATGCACATCGTCTTCCTGCCCGTGACCATTGCAGTCCTTGTCGCGCTTGCACCTCGCAATCCCGATGAATTTGTTTGGAATACCTTTGTCAGCGGAATCAGTGGCTGGTCCAGTCCAGGCGTAGCTTGGGCTGTTGGTCTTCTGGGCGTGGTGACGCCCCTGGGTGGTGAGTAGCACCGAGATAATGTTCAAGAAGCATAAATCTCTGACAATCTTAGGCGTGGACGGTGTCATCCACATGGCCGAGGAGGTAAAGATGGCCCCAAAGACCGTACCAAGGTCCATGATCTGGGGAACCCTCACCAACGGCATCATGGCGTTCGGATACGCCATCGCCGTCCTCTACTGCATGGGAGATTACATGGAGGCCCTGACCTCCCCGACGGGATACCCAATCATCACGATCGTCTACCAGGCCACCAGGTCCAAGACCGCCGTCAATATCCTCATGGCCATGGGTCTTCTCCCCGGCTGGATTGCGCTGTTCAACGGCCTGGCATCCGTCACTCGCCTGACATGGGCTTTCGCCCGTGACAACGGGCTCCCATTCTCCGACTTTTTCGTGCACATCGACCGGAAGCACAAGATCCCCATCCGAGCTTTGTTCCTCGTCGCCACCGTCGTCGTCCTCCTGTCGTTCATCCAGATCGGATCCACCGCCGCGTTCAATGCAATCCTCTCCATCAGTACTCTCGGCCTGTACTTCTCGTACATCATCCCCCTGATCCTATTGGTGATCAAGCGCTTCCGCGAGCCCCAGGACATCCCCCGCGGTGTCTTCCACATGGGCCGCTGGGGTCTCCCCGTCAACCTCTTCGCGATTGCATTCGCAATCTATGTCTCCATCTTCCTACCCTTCCCAGCTCAGGTGCCTGTTACTCGCGAGAATATGAACTATGCGGGGCCCGTCCTTGGGGCGGTCATGATCTTCGCTTGTGTGGACTGGGTGGTGCGCGGACGGAAGAAGTGGGTGGGTCCGACGATTGTCACTCACGAGGACCGACGTTAGTTCTATGAAACCTGGCATAGCCTTGGATGAGATATATACAATGGTAATGCATATTACTTCCTTGCTATCTTCAGAAGTTCATTCCTGCTTAAATTTGCATGCGTATACACAGTGTGCTACATCAGGAAACTACAGAGCAAACACACCCAAAGCCACTGCAGCAGCCCCGAAAAGCCCACCAGCACTACCAGTCACCCGCGGCATTCCCCCGGTACTCGCATCCTCCGACGCAGTAGACTTTCCAGAGGCAGAAGCAGTCGCAGCCGTCGTAGCGGTAGCACTAGCAGTCGCCGGCGTCGCACCCGCACCCGCACCAGAACCAGCCGTAATAGTCACCGCCATCAGAGGCAAATCATTGGAAAAGGTCGAGGAACTAACACCAGGGAAATTCGCCCCCGCGCCGCTGGCCGTCTCGGTACACACGCCTGTGGTCGTTCCGCCAACAGAGCAGCTGACGGTCCAATGACTATGCGCATCAACCATCAGCTCGCAGATCAGGTCAAGGTTGTGAGTTTGTGACTTACAAGTCCTCCACCGGCTCATCCATCTTCAACACGGTGGTCGTGGGACCGGCGACAAGCGTCAGGCCGGGGCCCATGCCGCAGTCGGAGCTATCTGTGCCTGGGGGACAATTGATGCTGTATGTTGTTGCGGTGGCGTCCTAATAGGTCAGGTCAGATTGTTTTTGAGGTCGGGAATTGACATGACTCGTGAGAGCTTACACTACCGACGATGGAAGCGACAAGAGGCTGTGGGTCTGCGCCGTAGATCAACATGGAGGTGACGGTGTTCTGGGCTGACACCAGGCCGGCGGCGGCCAGGCTGAGGAGAAGCTGATATGCGAGCATTATGTCGATACGGTAAAGACAGACTTGATCAATGAGGTTCAAAAGAAAGTATGATGTTTGATCTGATTCAGGGGCATCAGATGGAAATGGAAAAACCTTAAGTTCTTGACTACAGAGATCTGCATAAAGCTAAATTAGTCATCATATTGCATATAACTAGATAACTATGCACTGCACTAAACAGTTGATTGAGTTGTATAGATATAAAGAGCAGAGTACGAAAATAAGAGACACCTTTACTCAATCCTCATCATCAATTGATTCTCCCCCCGCCATTTCCTCACACAATTACTCCGCTCTACAATCTCCCCATCAAAAGCCCACCACCACCGCTCGAAAACCACCTGTCCAACCTCCCACGCCTCTGGGGCAAATGGATCCCCGCCCCGGACTTTGATTCCCTCTCCACTGACATCTTCCATATCATAGACAAACCGAAGAAGACCAATGGGATCCTGCGCAGACTTTGGCCGCATCTCCGGCGGGAGATGGAACACCTGGATGAGTTTATCCCGGGTACTCGGCCAGGGAAGGAGATCCAGAATGGGATGATGAGGGATGAGTCGCTGAGAGGTAGTCGGTTGAAGATGACGGGGAAGTTCGATGACATCGTCGGTTCCGTCGGGACCAGATGCTGTTGAGGATGGCGATGAGGAGCCAGACAATAAAGATGGTGGCGAGGAGATCGTCGTCTGGCTCTCGGGTCCTTGGTAAAACGGGCTCATGGCCGTGAGGTCCCACAGTATGCCAGCAATATTCAACCGCTGGGCTACCTTCATTGCGGCATTGAGAAGCGTGAGAGAGGGGATCTCCAGCAGGTGGTCATCTGGGAAGGAGAATGTCGCGGATTGGTATGTTTGAAGCCGGTCCGAAAGACTGCAATCACCTCCAGGGCTGTTGGTGCTCTGAGTGGACTGAAATGAGGGCAGCATATCCGGTAGGAAAGCTGCTGGTGAGAAACAGGAGAATGGATCCTCTACGGCAGACAACGGCATTGTGGGAACTTCCTGAGAAGGAAGTAAAGGCCATAGTGGGGATTGCGGAAATGAGAGAAACTGGCTTGAAGAAAGTCTGTCTGGCATAAGATCCATGCTTTGATCAATGAGTTCGGGCATAATTTGGGAGGGGCCAACCCATGGACCTTCACTGTCAAATGAGATATCCTCTACTGCGTGTGAGACACCAACGTCAGCCGGGTCCGAGATCGTTCTTGTTTCAGCAGCTGCTTTCAAAGCCAACGGAGCGTCCCTGACTTGGGGCTGCCCGTCCTCAGAGCCAGTGCGACTCTCCGCTCGAGCCTGCAGAGCCTGCCATTGCTGTCTCTTCCTCTCACCTGCAGGAGTCAGCAGCAGCTCAGCGATAGGTTCTCACTACATACGGTATCTTCTTTGAGCTAGCACGCCCAGGACTCGTTTTCGCTCCGCCGGATCCTCGGTGATGTCCGGTACTGCGGGAATATCTCGCTTACGCTTGTTTGGCATTTTATTGGCCAATCAAGAGAGTTGTTTCTCAGAGCAGAGCAGATTGAGTTGTGACAGAGATGTGAGCAAAGAAGTCTGCGAGAAGAAGCGAAACAAGGACACGAAGAATGAGCGGGGGAGTCATAACGTTATGGTTATGGACACGCACTTTGCTGTGTGCTCCGGTTGATGATGGCTGGTAGAATGCGTGGAAATAGTTAGAAACACGAGACTCATCTAGCGCTCTGACCGTGATTGGACGATGCAATAGGAATTTACAGACACCTCGTATCCGTCTGCTTGTCCAAATTAAGCAGGCCAAGCTGCATGTTATGTTTGAGAGCAACGTTATGTTGACCGTTATGAGGTTTTAGTATCGAGGAATGGCTATATAAGGTCAATGAATTCGGGATGGAGGGGTACCAGAACAACATCATCAATCTAATCCGGGAAACTCAGAAATTAATCAATATCAATACACTGAGTCCTTAAAGACCACAATTATCAATGTCTCAGAACAATTACTCCATTCATTCAATTGCCGCGGCGTACGCCGTCGGTCTGTTCCCTCACGGCTATTACTATGTCAAGATGATGGCCAATGCCAAGGAACACGCTACAAACATTGTGTATGCTTAAGCAACTCTATCAAACACCAGACAGCTAATAGTATGGTACAGACCGCGAGAGAATCTGTCCAATCTCAAAGGCCGCCTTCCAGCCCAGATCTGGCAGCAACTCGCCAAAGCCCGAGGAGCACATCTGAATGCGATGGAAGGATTGCCTCTTTTTGCTGCTGCAATGGTAAGGCGCGCATGTGTCAAGAAATATTATCAAACTAATACATATCACACAGCTCGCTGGAAACCTGGCCAAACTTCCCACGAGCGATTTGAACACACTTTCGTTGGAGTATATCGGCGCTCGGCTCTTGTATACGGCTCTGTATATGGGAGCCAAGTCTGAGGCTGTCAGCTATTTGCGTACGGGTGTGTGGGCATGGAGCGTATCAATCCCGATTTGGGGATTGATTCAAGCTGGAAGGGTTCTGAACAAGGCCGAGTGATGTTGATCGAATGTTGTCTAATGCAACATTAGTTGCGACATTAGTTGCCTCCGCGTCTCAAGAAAGTAGATAATATGTTGGTTGTCAATGACATGTTTGAGAAGGAAGCAGTCTTCGAGATTGAGAAATCACTTCACAATGCTAGCGGCCCAGATGTACTTGTTCACAAGCAGCAGTCATTGATCTTGTCACAAGGGTAATCGGTCCCAGCTCCGGTCGATTTTCCGCTGCCTTTATAGCAAAATCGTTGACCCATGTCACTAAGGCGAGGCCTTCTTCATTATTTCCCGGTTCCTGGCACTCGATTATGTCCATACATAAAACGAAGAAAAATGTGAATTGGTGTAGTAACAGAATACTGCAGCATATGGTGTGTAAGCAGAGACACTCAGATATCCGAAGACCGTAGGTGAATTACCTGATACCCCAGAATGACCGCACCGTCGAACCCATGAGAGATTGAAACACCTTCAGAGACTTTCTGGCGAGGTCTACCGTGTGCCGTGGCAAGTGGTAGCTGTCCCGATTGCAACTCTTGGCCTGTGAGAGGACAATAATGATCCTGTAGCTTGTGAACAGAATGTCTGCACAGAACCAGGTGTCGATAAGATTTTTGGTGTTACTCATGAGCTCCTCCTGTACTGCGTAAGTTGAAAAGGACTATATCCACAATACGGAGCAGACATGGTGACTTACAACGTTCCAGTCAGCCAAGATTGCTTCCACTTCGGTGATGAGATCATCCAGCCAACTATCGTATGTAGCTGCATTCTGATCGGACTCAGCCTTCACCCAGCCCAAGTATTTCAGGACAACTAATGTCAGACGCATCGATGCCAGGAAGTGTATTTGAATGAAGTGCGTCGACGCATCATCGACGCCAGTGATCGAGGGGTCAGGAAGATTAACGGCCCATGACCCTTCAGGGAGCAGCGCTGGTTTACCAAATGAAAGACGAAAAAGGCAGTCGGTCCGAAGAAGGTGCCAAAATTCGAATCGCATTCGATTTCGCTCTACCTCATTTCTGTGTTGGGAGGACTCCTGCGGTGGACCGATGTGTCCGTCAGGCCCTTTAGGGTCCCCATCAAGGGAGAAATATCCAAGAGCCCTAGCAATGCTGCAGGCGTGACCGAAGATCTTCCACGAGAGTTCACTATTGCAGCCTTCCAGCGCCATCGATATCTGTTAAGAATCGTCAGCAAGTGAAGCTCACAAAAAGGTTTTGAGCTTATAATCACCATCAGAAAAGCGGCAAACAGGTCCTCTGGGGTATTCTTTATCTGATCCAACCAGCTGTCCACCAATCCTATGCTTGTCCGATAAATCGATCGTACGATGCCACCCCTTTGCACAGTGTTATCTGGATCCATCAAAATCCCTTGAAGCAGCACACTGTAATAAATGAGTGTTGACGTAGCATCCAAGCTGACGTGACGTATCTCCAGTAAGTCCGGGAAGCTTAAGAGAAAGCTCTTCTCCAAAGGAATCCGAAACCCCTCAAATTGATACGACTCATAGTACACTGCAGGATCGATTAGAGAACGGAACGTCAATTAATGGTAGATGGTAACGAACGATGTACCCATTTCTTCGCTTGTTCCTTTGGAATATGTGGGGGAACCGACACGTCTTTTTCTTGTTTGTCCTCTAGGCGTGAGACCTCCGACACTGCAGCCGCTATCGCGTTAATGCAAGCTTCGTTTTTGAAAACCTGGGATTGAACATGCTGTAGTAGACAGAAGACGTTTGACGTAAGCAGCAACTTGTCTTTGTCATCCTTGATTCCATTCAACATGCTATGCACAACGTCTCGTGCGCTGGGGATAAGCGACTGGTCTTCGTCCATCAGGTCGGGGCCTAGTGACGACCTTGGGTTATCCATGTCCGAGTCGCCCGAGGACACAGACATTGAACGAGACACGTCTATGGTGTCTGCATCTTGTCCAATCTTGCAATGATCTTCCAAGCGTTCTAGACGCCTGAGTATTTCCCGAAGGATCTGTTTGTCATGGAGGCCACTGATACATGTAAGCTATGTAGAGTAAAGGCCTTGGATATATGGAGTATGGACCAACCGTCTATTTTTGGATCGTGCTTTTCGCGGCAAATATGTACATTGTGCACCGACAGCTTCGCATCTGTCGCATCGAGGCTCAACTCTATTGCATCGGATCTAACTGCAGGTCAATATGAGTTCTGGACGGGAAACATTGAGATCGACACCTTCTTGGCCTGACAACGGGTGCACTAAACCTCTCTTAGCTCCAGTAAACGTAGTCAGAATTACAGATTACATACAGACATGCGCTTGGGTGGGTTTTCTGAAGGCATCGCTGTTCCAGACCATCAGGAGGTTGAAGGAGGTAAGAAAGAAAGCGGGGAATTTGCAGAGTCCGAAAGCCCGGCGGCACATGATCTTAGTGCCTCAGGTGCCCGGATTTCCAGAAATCCCCGAATGTCCGGCCCCCGTACCTCTCTGGAGCGTCCTTTTAAGCTCATTATTATTATTATTATTACTATCCCCACTTCGATGCTACCACTTTGTCATATAGGGAATGAGTTATGCTTATCCTGAAGTTCACCAGGGTAATAGAGGGCAATTTTTCTTCACCCCCCCGGCCCCTCCACATATAACCCCGATGCTGCCTGGAACGCCAAGTCTTTCCCTTTTTGGGTAACTCGTATTCAACTCCTGTTCCATTTTTTGACGACGTATCTATTATTTAATGACATTCTCATCCCCTATCATCTATATTTTTCCGATGGCTTCTCGTCCGCCAACTATTCCCACCGTACTTCAAAATGGGTAGCTCCGAAGATGGCCCTGCAGCAAGTGCGACCGAGAAACAAGCAGTGCTGGAAGGACAAGAAAAGAGCGAAGGCAAAAATGATGGAAAGCCCACGCAGACTGCCTCGCTGGGTAACTATTTCGTACGAAGTGTCTCCCCAGATTGCTTGCGATGCCACTGACAAGACTGCAGAGAGCCCTTTCCTACGCAACCGGGAAAGATCGCCTTGTATTAGCCGTGGCTTTGATATCAGCTATTGCGTCCGGTGTGGTATGTTACTACAGAGCTGTATCGGAAAACACATAACCTTATAACTCATATCTTCGACCAGCCTTTACCCCTGATGAACATTGTGTTTGGGAATCTTGTCGGTGAATTCAATGGATACTTCATGCCCGGCACAAGCGTCACCGAAGCGCAATTCAAAGCGTCCGTCAACAAACTGAGGTATAAAGGTCAAAAGAGTCTTGTTGTTCATGTGCTGACTTCAGACAGTCTGTACATTGTGTACCTGTTCATAGCGAAATTCTGCCTGACCTACTTCTCCATGGTAGGTGGGAACTCCAAAGAGAACGATGGATATATACTCACCATTGCAGTTCTGCTTTCGCGTCACCGGTCTCCGAGTATCAGCTGTTATTCGACTGGAATACGTCCAGGCCCTCTTCTCCCAGCCGATCAGTAAAGTGGACCAAGTTTCGGTGGGCACAGTCACGAATACCATCACGACGCTGTCCAATACAATCCAGCAGAGCATATCGGACAAGCTCGCCATTCTTTTTCAATCCGTCGCTCTGTTACTCGCAGCGTTCATCATCGCGTTCAAGTATTCATGGGCCTTGACTCTCGTCACAAGTTCTGCGCTGCTTTTCGTGGTTGTCGGCTGCAGTGTGACTCTACCGATCATGACGAAAATTCAGCAGAGGATCGACAAGGCAGATGAGAAGCATTCCTCAATTGCGGCCGAAGTATTTGGGTCTATTCGGACCGTGGTTTCCCTCGGTGCCCAGGAAAGTCTTTCCAAAAGATATGCCACCTGGGTGGAAGAAGCACGGAAACGTGGAAATGGGCTGTCTTTCATCTTAGGCATCCACTTTGCTTTGGTGTTCTTTGCTCTGTACGCTAGCTTTTCCCTCGCCTTCTGGTTTGGTTTAAAGCTATACAGGGAGGGCCACATCAAGGAGATCAACACAGTCATCACGTAGGTATATCCCCTCGCTTCGATTACCCGGCTTGGCCAACTTCTAATATACCGACAGAGTGTTCTTCTCTGTCATGATCGTGGTAAGTGTATTAGGGAATATCGCATCGCCCCTGATTATCGTGTCCAAAGCCGCCAGCGCTGCGGGCTCATTCTTCGAGTTGATCGATTCCGAAAAGGTGGATGCCGGGGGCCTTCGCGAACCCGATGCCTCAGCCCATGTCGATATAATTTTTCGAGATGTGCGCTTCACGTACCCTACACGACCAGACGTGCCTGTTCTCAAAGGACTAGACATTCGGTTTCAAAATGGGAAAACAACCGCATTAGTCGGTCCCTCTGGCTCGGGGAAAAGCACAATCGTTGCCCTGATAGAACGATGGTATCAGTTGGCGATGAGTCCAGAAGACCAGAACCAAGGGAGTATCTACGCTGGGCCGCATGATATCAACAGTCTGGACCTGAAATGGTGGAGATCGCAGATTGGACTCGTTCAGCAGGAGCCTTTCCTTTTCAATGATACCATCTTCAACAATGTTGCATTTGGCCTTATCGGAACACAGTGGGAAAAGGAGCCTGACAGTGTGAAGAGGGAACTGATCGAGAAGGCCTGTAGAGAGGCCTTTGCTGAGGAGTTCATTCAGCGTTTACCAGAAGTATGTTGGTCTTTGGAATAACTAGGCATGTCTGACTGTGACAGGGCTATGCAACCATTGTGGGGCAGAGCGGTATCAAATTGAGTGGCGGTCAGCGACAGCGCCTTGCTATCGCTCGGAGCATCGTGAAAGAACCAAAGATCTTGATATTGGACGAGGCGACGAGTGCCATCGACGTTCGCGGCGAGAAGATCGTACAGGCAGCCCTTGATAGGGTTTCCAGAAACCGCACAACCATCATGATTGCGCATCGGCTCTCCACAATTCGACGAGCAGATCATATTGTTGTTATGAAAGGAGGCGTGAATGTCGAGGAGGGAACACACGAGGAGCTCCTCCAGCGAGAGGGTGGAGTATACCGCGACCTTGTCAACGCTCAAAGGCTTGAACTGTTGGCAGAAGACGACAGCCACGCAGGCAACGCGATGCTCGAGTTACACGAAGAGGCCCAGTCTCCCACCATGTCTGTTCAAGAGAAGCTGCAAGATGAAGAAAACATCCAGGACAAAAGTCGAGGGTTTATTAGGACTATCGGGCTGCTACTGTATGAACAACGTGCGCGGTGGCCGTTGTACTTGGCGGTCCTCATCAGCACAGCTGGGGCTGGAAGTAAGTTAATCCTACAATTTATGGGTTTTGAGCTAAACATTTTTCGAAAATAGCGGCTTTTCCACTTCAGAGCTGGTTATTCGCAAAGCTCATCGAAGTGTTTCGGTTTACGGGCCAAAAGCTGGTTGATGCCGCCAATTTTTGGGCCTTGATGTTCTTTCTCCTCGCGCTCGCCGTTGGGGTTCTCTACTCTACGGTGGGATTCACTGCCAATTCTCTCTCAGTGGTAGGTACATATGTCCCATTTATGCTGCTCACGCTAATTCAAAATAGAGGATATCTGAAGCATGCCGAAAGGAGTATTTCCAGAACATCCTTGCGAAGCCTATACCATTTCATGATTTGAGCGAAAACGCTTCTGGCTCCATTGTTTCCCGCCTCGCAACCGATCCAAAGCAGGTTCAAGAGCTTATCGGTCTAAATGGTGCATTGCCTCTCATTTCAACATTTAGCATGATAGGTTGCATTGCAATTGCCTTTTCCTTTGGATGGAAGCTGAGCCTGGTGACGGTGTTTGCCGCCTTGCCATGCACATTCTTGGCTGCCTTTATGCGCATCAGATATGAACTGCAGTTCGAGGCAATGAATGCCGCGGTTTACGCAGGAAGTTCGCAGTTTGCAGCGGAAGCCATTGATGCATTTCGGACAGTTTCATCCTTGACGATGGAGGACGCCATCCTCGATCGATACACCCAACTCTTGCGGGAACAACAAAAGAAGGCTTTCCGCAAGGCGAGATACGCAACTCTGATATTCGCTTTCTCAGATAGCGTGGAGTTGTGCGCAATGGCACTCACTTTCTGGTTCGTATTACTCCCTGAGAGCTACAATAGAAAGTTACTGATGGTTACAGGTATGGTGGGCAGCTTCTCGCCTCCAGGGAATACCAACCGACCTCATTCTTCGTTATATTTATGGCGATCATCCAGGGCGGACAATCGGCCGGCCAGTTCTTCAGTTTCGCATCCAACTTTGCTCAAGCCGCTGCATCCGCGAACAGGATATTGAACTCGCGCCCGCCACCAGGGGGGCTCGGCGCCGCGAGCATCGAAAAGCAACAAGTCGTGCGTAGCGGGGACCGGACGGGGGCTAGTGTCGAGTTCCGTGACGTTTCTTTTAGATACCCTTCACAGGATGTCCCTCTTTTCACTGGACTTAATGTTAGTATTCAGAGCGGACAGTTTGTCGCCTTCGTCGGACCGTCCGGCTGCGGGAAAACCACTGTGATCTCACTCCTCGAGAGATTCTATAGTCCGTCGCAGGGCACGATCATTTTCAACGGCGAAGACATCCGTACCCTTGAAATGACATCCTATCGCAGGGAACTATCGCTGGTCGCTCAGGAGCCACGCCTCTTCGAAGGCAGTATTCGCGAGAACATCACCCTCGGCCTCGACCAGTCGGAGTTCACCGAGGAGGAATTTATCCAAGCATGCAAAGACGCAGAGATCCATGATTTCATTACATCGCTTCCAGAAGGCTACGCCACGGAGCTCGGCATCAAAGCACAGACATCGCTCAGCGGTGGCCAGCGTCAAAGACTCTGTATTGCGCGTGCATTGCTCCGGAAGCCGTCACTCCTGCTTCTGGACGAGGCAACTTCGAGCCTGGACTCGCAGTCAGAAAAGGTGGTGCAGGGCGCTATGGAACGTCTGGCCCAAAAGAGGAGTCTGACCATCGTCGCGGTTGCTCATAGACTGGCTACTATCCAGAAAGCAGATACTATCTACGTTTTTGGGACAGCCCATGCCGGCCAAGCGTCTCGGATCGTGGAACAGGGGACGCACCAGGAACTGCTCCGGGCTAAGGGGACGTATTGGCAGATGGTAAGTAGCCTTCGATTTTTGACATAAGCCGTTACTAACTTTTGTATGCGTAGTGTCAGGAGCATGCACTTGACAGGTGATCCCAATTCACACGCGCCTGGATACCTTAGCAGTATTTGAGGGATGACCACCTCACTTGGCCCTATCCCTGGGGGCTTCTTATTGTAACATAGATTACCACTCAATTCCTAATATCAGATCGCCGACTGTGATTTATACTCCCCTCAAACATCTAATCCTCCCTCTATACTACCTTCTGCCAATGCTGCCACTCGTATTGAGCCAACCTAGTGACTGGTCATCAAACTGATCACTCAACCTCATCCTCCCATGACCAATTGTTCCACACTACGCTCGCCAAAACTGGCTAGAAGATACTTTTCCTAGTTTATACTCCTCATGAGAAGATCAAAAGTTCCCAAAAAGGGAATTGGTAGTGTCGCTAATTGGCCGATGTAATTATATACGACGACCACCCCACATGTCGCCTTTGCGCATAAAGACCACTGCAGGGCCCTACCCACCATATTTTTGCCTGGCCTTGGTTTTAGCTTCCAAGGCTGTTCCATAAGCCTCTGAAATAAGCAACAAAAGATCCAATCCCGTCTGGACGAATTACTAGTCTCTCGATTGACTACGGACTAGCGATACTACACCACTAAAATGTCACCTCATCACCGCTGACAGTCAATATTAGGTTTTGCCACCGTTGGAGTTTTAGACTGTCTATCTGCTTTTGCCTTTCGTCTCCTCGATCTTGTCAATCTATTCCTGGATAACGGCGCTGGTGCCAATCTCACCATCTCCCCAAGAGAAGGACCGGCCCTGATTAAGGCAGTCAACGAAATGTACGATTGACTAGTTAAGCCTCTAATATAGGAAACTAACTATATCTCTTATACTACGGCCCTTGCGCTTATAGTTAAGTAGCCGATCCTATAACTACTAGTACCCTGCTTACATATGGCATCTACTATAACTTTAAAGAATCAGATCGACCTCTTCCGCCTCATCCCTTCTTTGGGGACTACGACTCTACCATTTCGAGAGAACTAGGAGCGGCGGACTATACACCTGCCCTCGTCTGGGGTGCTACCCTTGCCACCACCTTCCAGGAAGTGGACGGTTTCTCCAAGAGTCAATCTGGCCTCGTCTACGTGGCGTTGAGATAACCGGGCTCCAATGTGCAGCTTCACCCTTGACTACTTCCTACAGCGGGGGCGGCCGTTAACCAAGCTATACTTAAAACCATTCTTTAGAGGCATCAAAATAGAGACATATTTGATTTGCTCAGCTTGTCAATGTCTGAGGCGGCACATGCGAGAAGACTTTCCTATTATGGTCGCTGTAGCAGAAGACCTCTTCCGTAATTAAATTGCAGTCCATCCAGATACGTCTCATCCTTTCTCTATTCCATTCGACAGGATGCTAAATAATGACGTTGAGCATAGACTGTATCGCAAGTCCGGCGCGGTGATTACCAAGCCATCTGGCCTTACGATCTAGACCAAGAATTCTGTGACCCCGCCGTGCGCCCTGGAGGCAATCAGCTCGGGCAACTTTCACCTTATTGTTGATAGAGCTCTGAGGCATAAACTGAGAGCGAGTCAATTATCCTATTCGGGACCGCCGTGCGCCCCGGCTGACACCACCCGCCACCCGCCCGAATACATCACTGCTGCCATGATACTGGCCAGCATCTTGCCCTGTCTGTTGTAGCATGTGCGGGCATATGACTATAGACAAATTCCTCTTAGCGAGAAAGCCAAAACCTATAAATTCAGTGATCCGTCCTCTGCCATTGTCCCAAAAACAACCTAGAGAGTCCAACACAAGCCACAAAATCGAGAATCCAGTCTTCTTACTTCTCAATCAATCAATCAACTGTTCTCTTGCTATTTATATCATGAAGCTTCTAGCTACTTTCCTTCTACTTGCTGCAGCTGTCACTGCCTGCAAGGACCCTGCTTACCGGTGCAAGAATCCCCAGGGAACTAAATCATCCGACTACTCCAAAACTGTGGAGATCTGCTCGGAAGTCGCTGATGGAGCCAGCATGTGCTATTGTTATGGCGCAGCTGAGGATTATTGCTACCTTGAAGACGCAGAAAAGGTAAAGAAGTTCATAGACTACTGCAAGAGAGACGACCCATGGTACGCCGCGGCCTGTTAGACCACAGACAGAGGTAAGTATTGGAGCGCTACTAGCTTATTGACATGCTGGCTAATTGCGCTAAACAGTTGCCAAACCCATGTACTGTTGCTGCATTTATGCAAATGCCATCGGATGCTCTATGGACTTGGTCTAATACCGTTACTACTTGTGTTTCGCTCCACTGAGGTCTTCCCATTTTAGTGCTTGTTTCTCCCTGTTTGAAGTTGGCAGTCTCTTCTCTGTAATACAATTATAGAGCTGTCACCATGGCTGAGATATCAGGCGAGTTCGTCCCAGAGCTTTTCTTTTGTAGGAGCAACCCCTGCCCGGGACTCATGCGAGGACCGAGCAGTAGGTTACTATGTTTAGTTAATTATTGCGGTAATATATTGACTTAATGGACTTTCTGGAGAATCCTGTTCGTTCCAGTACTACTCGTATTTATCCCTGGTCTGGGTGGAGATAGCCTGCAAGAGGGATCTCCAGCTGCTCAAGCAGGGTTCTGTCTGTTGACATCGAACCTCTCATGAAGGTCCAATTCCCAGTCCGTCATGTACGAGGACCTTACTTGACATCTTGTCGGGGTTACTGCGCACCAGTCGAAGCCACCATCTGCTGAGAGAACGACTCGTTCCGGCCATCGATCTCCACCTTACAGTGTGTTGAGGTCCATTGTCCAACGACCTGCTTCTCCAGGGAGCATGATGGCTGAATTAACAAGCATCTCTGGGATCTGGAGTCCATTACGCGGTGTCATATTATACTTACTGACCTGCTAGTTGAAAATCAATAGCCTTGGAATCGATACTCTAGCCAACACCTCAAGTCATGACGAAATAAAACAAGGTTACATTGTCGAAGAGAACAGAATCCGAACCTTCAAGCAGGTGGCATCATCCTTGCGGAGGCAGCAATCGATTAGGGAGTCCTAAAGCCTCCTTTGTTCTCTTTGACTCTCCAACACCCAGAATTTCTTCCAAGGCTAGCTCAGATCATCAGACTATACGCTCTGTTGAAAAATATAAGACCCTAGACTGATGAATCATGTCCGGACACCTTTTTAGCCTAGTGGAATTATATTTCGATACGCTCCCGAGGTAGGTCCAATCCATATATGTAGTTTGAGACACAATTTTGTATATGTCACCGGCGGAGACCTCGCTTTCTCTGAATCATCGGGTCATGAAAGAGCAGCTATGTATGTTTGAAACTGGAGCGACGAGGCACGGATAATACTTGATTCATTCAGTTCTACGGAGAACCCCAGTCCCTTACCGCTCATAAGCGCTGGGGCGGTTCCCGCATATCCACTGATTATGATGGGCTGGGACGGCGAATAAAAACACCTGACCTGACCCCCATCCACCATATATTTACCCAGTTATACCGTCCTGGCCTCGCGTCTGGAGGAGGATGGCCAATGATAGGCTTGGTAGCATTTAGTGGCTTCTACCAGTTCACCCTGAGTATCAAGGGACCAGTCAGGCCACGCACATTGTCCATCAGGAGAGCTCAGCTAGAAGACAGAATATTTTTGAGCCTGAGGCCTGTTGCAAATGACGGTAGATGAAAATTTGATTCTGTCATGGCAGAAAGGGACAAACAAACTAACATAGCCTCAGAGACCGAGAAAGCAGGATCATGGAAGCATCCTCTCATTCAGCAGGCTGAGGGATAAAAGCCGCCGCACCATATGTTTTAGCATAACAGGTGACCGCATATTGGGAGATTGCATTACATCTCGAGATCCTCTTCACTATCCTCGCCCTGGGGGTCCGGAGTTTCTTGATCATAACTGAGTAGAGAACTTATTGCCTGTGGTAGGTGTTGGTTTAAGGCTACACCAGCCGCTTTCTTATTTTTCGCTGGATTCTTGATTGGAGACCTGTTATCGTCAGTATAACCTCCATTAATAAAGAATTATAATTCCTTAGGTAAGTTCTTTTGTATTAACAGCTGGAAATAGAGGTATCTCCTTAGCTCTCAGGTGATACATATGTACTCTATGCCAGTCAGCTAATCCATAAATGTGTTGGCTTTGTATGGGGCCTAATAGCCATTGTTGGTAGCGTAGGTTGTGATCTTCCGATCGCCTTCTTCTCTAGTCACAGTGATGCCGAGACGGGCACCTGGATCACTATCTCGAGCCTGTGTGGCCCAGCGATTGGGGTGTCTTTCACCGGGCGGCTTGAGCTCCGCCCGAACTCGCAGATTGTGTTTTGCATCCAGCTGATCAGGCGGAACTTTAATAGCTGCAATAACATACATGGGCAACTCAGCAGTAACCGTATCCCCTGGTCTTTTGCAGCCCTTATAAAAGCGGCCGCTGTTGAGTAGTTCCATCCTTGTTTTGTATCTTGGAATGAGTACGGCATCTTCAGGAGAACGCTTTTGAGAGAGACTCTGAAATAGAACACTGTAGGAGATATCCCTAGCCTTTTCTAAAGTCTCCTCGTCCATTTCAAGGACGGCATCTGGGTCTTTAGTGAGATTCGTCTCTACTTGCAGCACTTGCTTGACCTTGGCTTCTTTCGCAGCTTTGATGGTGGTGTCTCCTTGTGGATCATCAGACAGGACTTTGTTGATAGCATTTACTGCTTCTTCCAATTGCTCCTCAGTCACCTTGAGGTAACCATTGGGGTCATCAGTTACAATCTCGTCGGGAGTGACATCAGTGTCTTCGTCGAGGTCCATCTCGGCTTGCAACGCTTGCTTAACTGTGGCTCCTTTGGCAGCTTTGATGGAAACTTCTTCCTGTGGGCCATCAGAAACGAATTTGTCGAGAGGATTTACCTGTTCGAATAGTGCGTCGTCAGTCGTCTTAATCACATTGAGAAGGGTATTTGGCTTATCCTCAGCATAGGATTGTTGGACTGACCAACATAAGCGCGCCAGTATTGTTCGTTTCGGTTGTCTAGGATAAAATCTAGATAGCCACTGTTGGTACGCCACGGGCCCGCTCCATCACTGAGCTGCTCCTCACGAACGGTTTCGAGTCTAATCAGGTCAGATCCTTCGTAAGATCAACCTATGCTATAATAGTGGGGGTACATACTCTTTAACGGTTATCTTCTTCCCTTCCAGTTTCCTGATTTCTGGACAGATACCATTGAAGAGTACTTCGATAAGATCCTCTTTTCCCACAGAATTGATGATACTTCGGTACGGGACGTGCCTCATATTCTCATCGGCTTGCCTCAACAGATGGTCCATGACGATACTGAGTGCTAGTTTGAGACCTGAGAATTTGATTTCCGGTGTGACGAGGTAGGCGTTCTGAAAATTCTTAGCATCATACTAAAGATGAATTATGGTAGCCTTACCGATTGGTCTTCCTGTCCCACTGGGGCTCGTGAATCGGACGTCGGCAGTCTATACTTAGTTGAAAAATCCGCTGGCTGTGACGGGGTTTTCTGCGGCGTAGAAGTTCGAATGCCTGTCTTTGAGCTCTGAGGCTCACGAGGTTGAGGATTTGCTGAAAATATGGACCTTGCACCTCGATGTCTGTGGGGTGTAGGGTTTTCAACTATTTCCTGATACTGATACTTTCTCTCGGTGCATTCGGATTTATGGCCTTTCTGATGGCAGATTTGACAGACAGGACAGGTAGGGCACTTATCTATGATGTGTCCCTCCTTACAACAGTACGCGCAAGGACGGTATGGACATCTCAAAGTAATATGCGGTCCCATAGCACCACATCCTTCGCAGGCAGGGGGATCTGGGTTGAACATTTTGATGACTTAGATTGCATTAAGTCGTTCAGTTAAGATGACACTATTGTTGTACATGTAGGAGGGAAAAGGAGGATGAAGGAACGCAAGAACTCTTATGTAGCAGGTCCTAGAGAAGGTTCAGGCTTTAGGGCAGACTACACTGACTAATAGAATCTGTAGGAGGATCCTGGTAGTCCTATAGGATACTTGCAGCCATACAGTATCTAATTATCATTGGTCAATTCTAAGAGCTGGCTATGTCTAGATCTTCTGTGAGGAGCAAACATAGTCCAACATGCCCAATGGCAGATGTTTTACTTATCAAGATGTCTAAGCATGAGCCTTGTCTCCCTAGACACTGGAAGCTGTTGTTGTTATTCTCCCTCTCAGTCTATTTCTCTCCGTGTGTATGCCATGTCAATAGTGCTAAAAGCCATACACAAGACGACCTTATGATATCACTCTGCGACTAGATGCCACACGCAGTCTTAATTTATTAGAAGAATCACAAACCATGTTTCCTTGAGGTTGCAGATGCCCGGAATTCCACATGCATCTACCACATCACTATGTCTCTTAACACCTGTAGCTTCCCGAAACATCCAAGTATGTAGCCCACATACTAAGACCTACCGAGAGATTACATACTTGTTGCTGATGCAGATCATTTGTTTGTATGTTGTTTTTCCTTTTTTCTTCTCTCTCAATCTTTCAGTCCCTACCACCACTAATCAGCTCGTGCCTGCAGCGAAAGCCAGAGCCTCTCATTGAATGGGGAAATGGTCATGAATCATGTATATAGTTTGAGTGAGTAACAAGCATTTATCAGCTACTTCTTTGACATAGCTAGTTGATTGTTAGTCTGAATTGAAATGTGCCACTGTGATATCTATTGCATACACGGCTAGTACAACAGACTATAGCTGCAATCCAGATGCGGACTTCTGGTATTTTTATAATGACTAGTACCTAGCCCATCCTTAAGTTTTGTCAAAGAAAACCACGGAGAGTTTTATGTTGGAATGTAAGAGTTATGCTTCTACTCTTGTCAGCATTGTTGGTTGTCAGTTAGTTGGCAAGATTAATCAAGCCAAATAGTCTTGTTGCTTTCTCTTCAGTAGATATCAACACTAAATGCTAAAAGTATTTAAGGGTCTACAACATATCACATGAGATTCTCACATTATAATGATGGTGATACAGCATGTATGCTGCTTCTTTGTTGAGAGATGGATTGACAGGAGTTGAATTTAGCTCTGGATTTGAGCACGCAAGCATTGGACAAGGCAAAGCTACAAAACAATGCCACCCCCATAGAGGAACATTCCCTGCTCTGATTGCGACAATCACAGGTCGACAATGTCGGACAACCATTGTTGAGAGTGAACAAATTTCAACACCTTCAGGTTAAGGCGACCATTCAAATCTCCTCTCCCTATTCTACGATTCTTTAGTCCGGCGACACGATTCAACATGGAGGTCACTATATTGGCAGAGCGGGCATTACTCGGCCGCCTTGCAGCAATTGCGAATTATTGAGCTTAATTTGTCAGGTAATAGCAAATCTGAATATTATATATGAGGGGCAAAATATTGAGTTACTCCGAGGGCGTACTAAACACGCGTACTAGTATCCTTAAGGTAATTTAGGGCAGTGAGGTATCTACTTATCCTTTGAGGAAGGCCCTCAAAAGGGGCAAAAATACTGAAGGGCAGGATTCAACGAATTTACATTCCACAAGAGGCCATTTAAATGGAGTAAAAGTGAAAAGGAAGGGAAGGAATTCGATCCAAACGACAACGGCGCGACTCTCAGGAGATCATAACGAGGACGACAGATGATTTCCGATTCAAAACATTTGTATTGCCAAATACGAAGGAGTCCTCCCAACAAAAGGAAAAAGGAAAAAAGAAAAGAAGATATGAGAACCCGACAAGGCGGGGATTTGAACCCCGGCTCACGAATGAATTTGATATTCGGGGATGATGACCAGACCGGCATCGGCCTTTACAACACCCAATTCGAATCAAACGCCTTAACCACTCGGCCACCTTGCCTGTTAGTGAAACATCAAAACCTAATGTCTTTTGTCCTGATTGAGAACAGATTCGCCTCCACTACGTAGTAGAAGGATGGAATGTAGCCCAAACTCGCGCCAGTCCTTCGTAGATTATGGCCATGTCTCATCATCTAAGGATCAAATACCTGCGGGTTAGAGTCCAGAAAGAAATACATTTGATCACACGCTGAGTCAAGGCCACTAACAAGCTGTCAGTCTTATCCTCCATGTTGTATAAATTCGGGTCAAATCCAACCCTTCTACCGGAGGGAAATTTTTTAAAAAAAAAAATTTTTCCGGGCTCCTTTTCTACATATCACAGTAGCTTGAAAACAAATCAACAGCTGGCAAGGTGGCCGAGTGGTTAAGGCGTCAGTTTCGAATTGGGCAAGCTCAATTAGCTGATTCCCTAGGGATCGCCGGTTCGAATCCGGTCCTTGTCGGTTTTTTTTGGATGGCCCCTCGAACCCAATCTACCATTAGTGGTAATTGCTTCGCGGATCGTGCGCCAAGTGGCCGCTCCTCGGCAATCTTTCTGGTAATTCAACGTTAAATTCAGACTCTTATCTACAACAGGCAAGGGCCGAGTGGTTAAGGCGTCAGTTTTGAATTTGAACAAACTCTATAGCTGATTCCCGAGGGATCGTCGTCGAATCCGGCCTTTGTCGATGTTTTTGTTAGTTTTTGACAATCGTCCTTAATCTAATCTGAAAATTATACTCTCACTCTGCAACAGGCAAGGTGGCCGAGTGGTTGGAATGTGGTAGACGAGACGATTCTAAGGCCAACAAAATTGTTAATCGCCTTGACAGATGCAGGTACCATGTGGCATAACACTGGATGCTGAAGTGCTTTTTCTCTTGTGCAACTAATACAAGCATAACTAGATAAATGCAACATTGGATTTTATTTATACTCCATTGATTTTCACTTGGTTAGGAATATGTGGACTAGCATGTCGGGTGTGAGAATATATATACACAATTCCCCGAATAAAAACGCAAGCAAAGGATTCCCACATACTGGGACACATGAATCATTAAGGTCGTCAAGGTCAAGGACATATATAATTGATAGTCTCAATGTCCATATACGTAATGGATTTGATGTATTCTTAAGTCAATCACTCATTGCCTCCTTCACACTCATGTTGGGAGATGTCATTGAAGCGAGTTCTAGGATAGAGTTACCTTCCAGCAGAGAAGCAAAATGTACTCATTCAAAGCAGAGGATGTCGCCTAAGTCTCGACCAGTCTTGTTTCGCTTCACAGCGCTCCTCAGTGCTCGGTCCCCGGACGCAATTAATCCATAATGAATCTTAGGATTATCAGAGCCACGTGCAGGTCGATCCACAATTTGAGCCCTTTCACATCTCCTACATGTGGCCTGACCAGGTACATGAGGATAATCCGGTCGGAAGAGAACGTCCGAACCTGCTGACGGCCGTCGGTAATCTGCGAGGCATGGCCATTTTTGCACATTTTCTGACAGAAAGGTGTTCACTTTGTCGATTTCCTCAGGTGGTCGGATCGCATCACCTCCACTGCACTCCTCAAGATGGGAGGGGGTGGCCAGAGGAATCCTGCAAGGGTGAACCCATCATCTACATCATTTCCTAGGTCATATTGAACTACCCTACTAAATGGACCCTCGGGCATACTCACAACAATATCACCGACGCGGATGTCGTGTTTTGGGCTTGGCACACCACCTCCAATGCCCACCAGAAGTCGCCATTTGATTGATGGGAACGTGCGTTGCATATTGTTAGCGACGATTGCCGCGGCTCCTTTCCCTTGGGTAACTGGAAGACAGGCAATCACGACATTGTGACCACTAGTTCGCCGAGGACATATATGCGTGTGTCGCCTTGCTTGGTGGGCAAACGAGGATGTTCGTCGTCAAGCATGTAGCGGACAGCGCTCATCTTAATACCCCTGGCGCACACCACACCGACAGTGTAATTATGGTAGGTCCATGGATTCGCACAGTACTCGTTTGTAGACGGGATCGGAGATCCATTGTACCCACGGCGCTTCTTTTGAGTTCCATCTGTTACTGAAAAAACGCCTTCTCTGTTGTATCGGCGTCCCTCAGTTGTCCTTTCCATAGCAATTTTCTCCTGGCGCCTTTTCAGTAAGGATCTTCTTCGCTATACCAACGTGGTAAACACAGGCTACAGGGCGATCGCCTCTGAGATAGGACTAAAAACGGGGTCCTCGGAGTAGCACCGCTTCGTCAGGAGGTTGTCAAGCAGCATGGCCTCATCCTGAGGCATAGCAGTAGGGAGGAGGGGTTCCCTCCATCGTTTCGCATGTTTCAGTCTTGTGCGATTTGCCAGCGCGTAAATCACGTGCTTAGCTCGTAGGTATAGAAAAGGTGAGGCTGAATCCGCATGGGCTTATGACCATGTCGCTTCCTCCAGTTATACTGGTTTGGCATGCTATTTCTTGCCCATTGTGACTAGTTAAATTAGTGCATATGTATCACCATAATCAAAAGTTTTTACCGGGGTGCCATCAATAGGAGATCCAGGAAGTTGGCAAGGAGGTATGCACAATCAGTGCTTATGTATCAAAAAGACAGAAACTAGTTTGCCTGGCACTAAAGCTGTATAACAGTCCCATAGATAGGCCTGATACTTTTTTTTCTAGCTCAAATACAGTCTTTGTCAAAGATTGTGGGGTATTGAATGCATGGATAATAACTTAATAAGACTTGCTGGTTAAGTAGTGTGCTTCCCCTGTACCCTGACATAAAACACACTGTCTAATTTTAAGAAGAAATAAACTTCCTCATGCTTTAGTATCTAACTATTTTTTAGCTTCTCTTGTAAAGGGTGGATCACAGCTGTCACAAGGACATAAATATTACTATGACTAGTGTTAGGAATTCTGCTGTAATTGAAGCAATCTGTCTCTAGATAATGTATTATAATATATGCAAAGGTGTTGCATAGTCTTATAAGTTAGATAGAATCCTCACCTATGTGCTATGGTGCTTAATTAAAATCTTAAAGCAATGACTTATATCACCTCTAAATAGCTAAGCCGCTATAGTTTCTGGTGCAAAAGCCATGCATAACTGTGGCCTTTCTGTTATCACCTAGACTTACTCTGTAGTCCACAATGTATAATACAATCTTCAGGAAACCTCGTGCCATTATCTGGCAGCATGAATTCCCAGATCCAGGCTGTTATTGTCCGTGCTCCAGCACCAGACTCTGGACAAAACTGTATGAGATGTGGCAAACCAAGCACTCTACGGAATCCAAGATCGAGGGCCTTGCTGAATGCAGAAGATCTGTCGTGTAATATCGCCCACTGAAGGCTAACCCTTGTTCATGGTCAAATAAGTGACTATCTAGATGATCTATATACCCCAGTATTCATAATCCAAATTGTAATAGAGTAGATAAGTATACAAATTGATCTCACAGACGGTAACAGTGATCCGTTGGATATAGGAAAGGCATAATGAGAGGGAAGTCCACGCTGTATCATCCGAGATGGGTAACTGAGCAGGGATTGGAGTTCCAACCGGCGTCTAGGAATACGATTAGAATAATATAATCTATGATATTTCTAACAAGCAGAAAACCATTTGAACAGAATAGTATCATTGTCATATCTCGTCGTGTTGTATCCATCCCTGGTACTTTGTCCATACTTGCTTTTGTATCTCTCCCAATGCAGAACGCGCTGCGCCAATAGCAGCCAGCCCAGAATCATGCACTGTCCCTCCGATGATATCAATTTGATCTCCAAGAGCTTGCTGAACTGCTGTCTTGACCAGGTGACCATCGTGGCCGGCAGTCAAAATAACCAGCTTATCGATCCTTTGTGGGATTCCATCGTCCTTGTGCGTCTCATCCAGGTGGTATTCTATTGCCGTCAGTGAGACCCTATATAGCTATCGGGAGAAGAAGATACTAGCCTCTCAATGCAGTCAAATGAGCCACGATGTTGTCTGCCAGGCTCTCCACGTAATTTTTCTCAACAACACGAATATCCTTCCACGTAAGCACGGCCTTGACCTCCTCAAACTCCTGATACCCCCAACCGCTTAAATCAAGCGGCCATTCATCCTGATATTTGTAATTTTCGCTGGTCTGGTTCTCTGCGTGGTTCCGCTTTATCAAACGAGCCTGCTTCACCCGCTCCCAAAGATCGCTCTCTCGCGCTCCGAGGGAAATCTGAAACCTCAGCGCTTCAGAGCCCTTAACCAACCGCCTGGTCAAATACCGGTCAATCGACTCAGTGCCCCACTGATCCATAGGGAGGTATCCCTCTCTCATACCGGCGCGTTTGTCAGTATTATACGTTCGTGAATCCAGGTAGAATTCCCCCAGGTCCAGAACTAGGTATCGGATGTCGGGATTGTCAATCTGGGTCTCCTGGCTTTGATTGAACGTGGCGAGGACTGTCCGGTCCTGCGGTCCGCGCGGGAGGCTGATTTCGGCTTCCCAGCATGCTGTCCACACGAGGCCGGCTAGAGTGCTGTTAAAAAACTGGGGGATAGCGACTGTTGCGGATCCAATGTCGATATCGTGGTTATTCTGTGCTTGGGCTTTGAGCTCAGTGAGGACGGAAACAAACTCAGCCTTGATGTCGCCTAACGTTGGCGTTGTTGACGACGAAGGGTAGTAGTTGACTCCGAGAAATGATATCATAGCATGAAATGTGGTCTTTATGACTCCCGACGCTGCTTGAAAAACCTCTGACCCGAAAATGCTTTGTTGAACAGATAGTGGCACCAGATCATGAACCCTAGAAACAGCCAGCTTCACTCCCGCCGCCACGGCTTCAGCAAGGCGTGAGATCAGCCCAGCTTTCTCGCCATACATGGCCGCTACATTGTTCTGTACGTAGGCTTCCTGACGAAGGTGACGCATGTAGATACCATACGTGTCATTCTGTCTGGGAATAATTTTGGCAATAATCGAGACATTATCAGATGCGTGCGCATATGCGGCCGTTCTACCATCAGTAAGATACTGGCGATATGGGTAGTGGGGCAGGGAGTACTGACATGACTTCGGGGCCGAAATCGATTCCAATCGCTTGGGCCTGTCCGCTGGCTATTACTGGGAGGATAAGACTGTAAGTAAGCGCTAGGAGGGCGGCCAACCTCCTTTGGAGGAACTGCATGGATACGTTGCCGATGTTCCTGTTCTTCGATTGTGATATTGTGGAGGGTGTTCTTGGTTGATATAATAGTTGTTTGAAAGTGCCAAGAGCTGCCAAGTTGATAAACCCCAAAGTGGTCTGAAACATGGCCAATAGACCAAGCAATTGGTCCTGAGCTAAGCAGTAAAGGGGTAGCGCGCTCTATTAAAAGCATCTGAGATTGATCATGAATCAGAAAATCAAAATCCACTTTGGAATTCCTGTCAACAGAGTATAACTACGCCTAATTAATGCAAACCAGGTCACGAGTAGGAATAAGTTTCAGAACAGAAGTACATTTCTCAACATTAAAACATTTATACTATGAACTCCTGCTACTGCACATAACATTCCATCCACAGTGACCATGGCCAGTTCAAACCTGGAAGAAAGGAACAGCCCTCCTGCACCCCCTCCGCCCCCTCCACCATCGGATCCTCACTCAAAGATATCTCCCTACGTTCTGAAGCTCAGGAGCGCGCCTCCAAATTATTTCTACGAGCCCCCAATAAAGCCAGAACACACCGACCCCTTTGCTGCACCCACAGGTCCCTACTTCTTTTACGGCACATTAACAGATCCGTTAATGATCTCGGAGATTCTCGAGCTGCCTGAGGAACCAAAACTCCGGCCTGCACATATTATTGGGTACGAATGTAAAATGTGGGGGCAATATCCAGCTTTGCTCGATAGTCCAGATTCGGTGGTTGAAGGAGCAGCGTATCATATCTGTACTACGCTGGATGCTGAGAGACTTGCTGCGTATGAGACGGGAAACTATCGTGCTGAGGATTGTCTTATCAGATATACAGATGGCAAGGAGCCGTCTGAGGATCTGGGGTACACATTCAAGTATGTTGGTGACCCGCGCGAACTCAGCGAGGGCGAGTTTGACCTGAAGGTCTGGTTGAGACGGATGGGGAGACATGCTGCGGCGGATAAGTTGGAGGCTGCTAAATGCGAGAAATAGAGGATGAACCTTATCCTTTGTCCTCTCGGGTTTAATGATTCTATGTTGGTATACCTCTTTGTCAAAATACAGTATGGGTGAGGTTTCTGCCTGCTAGAGGTGCAGCCAAATTGTGCGATGGGAATCTAGCTTAAGACTGGCTACATATAAGAAGAGATAGAGGCTATATCGTAGATAAAAAGAACTCGTATCTCCCATACTCATCCGCCATAAGATAGGTCTTGCTTCAAATGGTGCCTGGCTCTAATCCAGTTGTTATCGCACTCCCTTCGCTATCGAGGACCTGATCCGGCATTAGCTGCATCGTCCCGATGTCCAGAGGAAGGGCCATACTAGCATCTGTAGCACCATTTGGTGATATAGTTGCTTCGCACATCCATGGATGAGCGAGGCTTTCCTCGGCCGTCGCACGTTTGTCCACATCCACGGTCAGCATTGCATCAATGAGATCCAAAGCGGGATCTCCGACGGAATCCCAGTAAGGCGATGGATAATGATATTGACCCATCTTGATCTGTTGGGAGAGAGTATATGGGTTCTCTTCAGTGTACAAGTCGTCAGAAAATGGAGGAAACCCGCACAAACAGATGTACAAGACAACGCCGGAGGACCACAAGTCCACTCCAAAACCGTATGAACGGCTGCGAGACGTCTGGAGAACCTCCGGCGGCACATCTAGATGGGTCAGCAAATGCGAATAAGTGACACGAAGTAGGTAGCCTACAGCTTGGAGTTCCACACAAAGTCGATGTCAACTCTTCGAATCCTGAGTCTGTATGGAGCTTTTTTGCCAGCCCAAAATCGCTTAGCTGGATCGTAAGGTTCCTGTCCATAACAAGGATATTCTCGGGCTTGACGTCTCGGTGGACCCATCCACGGTCGTGCTACTATGTATCAGACTCTGAGTTCTTAACGTGTTATGAAGGACTCACGAGGAATTTGATAGCGGATAACAACTGAGTAAAGATGACTCGTGTTTCGGCCTCGGTAAACTTCTCCTTCGCGACAATAAGGTCAAAGAGGTCCCCTTCCTTCCCGAGGTCCATGACGAGGCAGATCCTATTCTTCTCGAAGTCTGCAAATAGATCAGCCATCCTCATGAGGTTCGGATGAGAATGCTTCTGGAGTTCGCGAAGCAACTGAATCTCATAATGTAAGCTCTCAAAATCCGAAGATGAGGGAGGCCGATGACTATGGAACATCTTGACCGCAAATAATACGCCAGTCACTCTGTTGGAGCAGAGGTATACAGTGGCAAAATGTCCTTTCCCGATTTGCTCCATCATATTGTATCGCTGATAAAAGCCAGTCTGGATATCATATTGCTCCATGAGTTCTGCGAATGAGATCTCATCTCTTTCCTGACTTTCTGTATGGAGATTCGATGGTCGTTGCCACGGTATTTCAGGACTCTCAGGTAGTCCGCTCATAATCCTCGACGATTGCCTCTGTAAAGGCCTCCCAGCAATGGCCTCATAGTCAACCGTTAGACGTCGCACTAGGCGCTGTAATCCTCTCCGGGAGGCAATAATGGAGGCACGACGCCCGGCCATTCCACGAGGCAGGAGAGCACCGTAATCCGCAAGAAATGTCGCGATAGCTTCCTGTCCGCTTCGTAGAGCCATACTCAAGGCAGAATCCCCCCATTCTGTCTCCACCATCAACTCTGCACCCGCTTCAACCAGCATGCGAACCGCATCAAGATGCCCGCTTGATACAGCAGACATAAGCGGAGTCAAATTATTCGATGCTTTGTTGTTCACGCATGCGCCGCCATCTAATAGCACACGGATTACGCTTGAGTGACCATTTCGAGCCGCTCTTTGCAGAGCACTTTCACCCATGTAGTCCTGAGCGTTGACTGCAGCTCCTAGCTCCAGGAGAACCCGTACATTCTCCGCGTGGCCAAACGTCGCAGCCCGGATAAGGGCAGTCTCTCCGTCGGTCCCTTTGCCTTCGATTTTGTGGCCATTTGCAATCATGTGTCGAAGAATCACCGGGAGATCAAAAGCCGCGGCGAGGACGAGAGCCGGGGACTTACGGGGAAATTCCTGACTCCAGTTGGGATAGCGACCAGTTGGAACACTCCACGCTTGATGGATCGTTTCAGACACCGTTGGATTAGAGAAAAGTCGGTCGAGGCTCGGCAGTACCTCGTCTGCCTCAAGGAGATTCATATCCGACCCCCAATGTTTGGCAGCATATTCCAAAAAGGGATATTCCGTCAGACGCTGCAGCATCGCCGCATCACTTTCACAAAAGCCAGATAAGAAGTTCGGAAGACCCAAATAGGCCAAGCTCACTTTGGTGAGACTCAGCCTAGCGGCCATCAGTCTTTGACTATGTGACCGTTCGAAGTATTGATGGACTGTGTAATGAATGGCATGGATGGCTTGCGACTCGTGATCGACGGCGATGAGACCGCTACACGCCCCAGTCAAGATGTCCGCATCTGGGAGATCGTCGTCTCCGAGTGCCATACCGCCCGTTAGCTCTTGCGTGGCGTACATATGCTGGAGCTGCATGACTGTCAGGGTTTCCCGGGCACAAATTATCCATAGCAGTACTGTCTCCGCTAGTTCGGCAGTATCAGCTGGCTGGTCATATATTCTTTGCAGGGCTTCCGAGTATGTGTCGTCCAAAGTTACAGGGAGAGTACGTAGGGCGGATCGCACTGCTTTTCGATTAATCTTGGTCGAGAGAGAGTCGAGGTGCAGCTTGGCAAGGAGGAACCTGTAATAGTGGATTAGCCTCGACCATATCAGAATAACGCTGTTGCTTACATTCCCTGGCAATCACCAGTGATGGAATCAATTATCTCCGTTCTCAAGTCCGGGTCAGCACGGACATGCTTAGAGAGCCTGGGTTGTTGGCTTATCTCGGAGTCCAGGAACATCCTGATGTCCTCATCCCGAGCAAATATCTCTACCATCTTAGTCGAAACGAAAAATGCCTCGAAAGTAGTGGAGAAGCGTGAACTACACAGAATCCTGACATTTGAGCCAATCGAGCGTACCGTTGACAGAAACCGGAGGGCATCTTCCTCGGATTCGGTACATTCGTCCAGAGCATCAATGACAACAAACAAAGACTCATATGTTGAAGTCAGTTTCCCCAGTAGATCAGTTAACTCTTTCAAAGTGGGACGTGTGCCGTATTTCTTGTGCGAGTTATAGAGAGACAACACTTCAGGTGGTACCGTCTCGCTTGTGGGATGTTGAAGGACCTGCTGGACCAGACCTGAGAGCAAAGCAGCAGAAGTCTGCTCTTTTCGGCTGTTATAGTTACAGTAGATATACGTGTAGAGACTGTTCTTCGAGGACTGGTCATGCTCAAGGATATCGATAACCATAGACCTGGTATATGCATTAGCTATCATTCAATTTCTCGGATGTATAAGGGGAACGGTTGCTTGCATTAGTCTCGTTTTGCCAGCGCCAGCTACGAACAAGCGTTAGCTACCCCATCGTCGACTGGAAAGATATGTGTACTCACGTAGGCCTGGGCACCAGAGCATGCTAATCTTCCCGTCCAGCCAGGCACGAAGAGCCTCGTGTTTGGTGAACCATCGACCAGTTCCTGGCTGCACACTTTCCAGTATCGCAATATGCTGCTCGCGAAACGAGAGGGTGCTGAACCAGAGAATGATCCTCTGGGTCTCATCTTCGTGATCTTTCAAGTGAGTCTCATCAACCTTCTGCCCCATATCTACTATTCTCTCGTGGGATGCTTGTGCAAGCTCATAGGATGCCTGCGTAAGCTGCCTACACCCACGCGGTTAGCATACATCAAACCATTAAGTGGTTGGGCAAGAGCCGTACGCGAGGTCATTCTGCATGACCAGAATGAAATGGCTCTTTAGGCGCTCCAAGCAAGAAAGCTTCTCCGCGGTATCCTTCTTGGTAAATGGCCATGTCATAGGTAACGATCGTTGCCGCAGCTTACTCTGCGGGCTGAGCTGCTTGATGATGTCCTCCAGGATGCGCTGGAACTGAACAAGAGGGCTATCCGGGCCATAAAGAGCCTTGATATACAGCGGCCTGCCAGGTCCCGACGTCGTCGCTGCGTCTTCCGCATCCTCGATACGGTCTCTGAGCATCTCGAGCAGGCAGGTGGTGCTTCTCAGCTCATCCCGGAGGTTGACTCGATCCGTGTCTCCATTTTTGATGCCTCTCAGGTAGTTAGTCGCCGTGGCTGCCAATTCAAGCACCGTTATGACGCTCGCGGTAATACTCAGAGGGTCGCTCATTTTGCGTGGGAAATGTCCCTTGGAGGGGCTGAATCGATGAGGGGTCCAGCGCAATCCCACAACCTCCCTATTCCGTGAGCACGGCAACTCTGCGGCGGACGTGCCTGGATGAATGTAGGATGAAAGGGTGATTAAGAGGAATAAACTTCATAGTTGTGGGAAGACTTGGGTTAGATGAAGAACATGAGGTAGATGAGCAGCAGGCTGCAGTCCTTAGATATCAGCCCGTGGAGGCTTAGCGCTGCAGTCAGCCTTGCCATACATTTTCATTGGCTTCATTCTCTTAGGACCCTTGGTATTTGTACAAAAGGAGCCCATTGGAGTTCGACCATGATTACAGTACTCACGCCCTCTGCGGCCGTATTAGGGAACACTAAATAACCTGGATATGGAATTCTATGGTACCAAGATCGATACAGCAGGAATATCGAATACTATAGTATCGATGCTGAATCCCATGTAGGGGCTCTAGGGAGGTACCTGGTACAGTTATAATCTATCATAGGGGGTTACCCCACAAGTGGTACGGCACTCCAATAAAATATATGTCTGAGCATGGTGGTATCTAATATCCTTGTAAATATGCCATTTGATATTTGTGCAGATAGTGGCATTAGCACTCTATCAATATCTATAAAAGAGGTAAACTGTTTCTTTCATATAACAGTTCACCATAAGAGAGGAAAGATTTCGATACTCTATCCAGCCTGTTTGTATTCCACGGATTCAGGCGTAAAAGAGGTAGCTTATGGAGTAGTTTAAAGCATCTTAACAGCAATCGTAATGACACAGACCTTGCAAAAGCCTGTAGAATACTATGATATCCTCAACAGCAGCTGAAGGGGCTATGTAACAGATGAACTTACGCTAGTAGTGTACAGAATGTAATTTAAGACTAGTATATTCTCTATATTTTGTTAGTGATAGTGCAGTGATAGCAAGCAGTGATCTGCATTTTTTGCCTTCCCTGACGATAGACAACGGGGACGTCCACATATACCTTCGTAAACCCTTCGAGAAGGCTACAAGTATGATGAGGATATGATAATTAATGTGAGGTCATACCCTGTATAGCTTCAACACTTCCAAGAATAGCAATCATAGCACACAGACGAATATCAATAAATAGGAATAATGGAGCACGTATTCAGAGTAAAGACCATACTGCTGCATGGATGAGACCTCTTCCTTTCGTTATTGTCTGAGTTTGTGTAATAGGAGGTAATGATTGTTGTAAGGAAGGTTGTCACAAGCAACCAAATCACCATAATATTTCAAGCTCACGACTCCACAACTCCACCGCCCGTGCAGCGGCCAGATCCCTGTCCCTTCGGATGATCGTGCACGACTGGCAACAGCATAGGATCAGCCGGCAGGAGCGAGTCTTGGTTATTGGGTACCGGTCTCCCAAAACCGGGGGCTGTCCCGGTCTCTGCAGAACGCATCGTGCATGCTTGATATTTGGTAATGATGCAGGTTTTAAGCAGTAACGAACGGGACCTGGTTAATGTTGTGCAGCCAAGCAGGATGTGGCATCGCTGATATGTTGCGCTCTTCAAAGCCTGGGTCAACCTTTCCTCAGAGATGGCAACATCATACCAGAGAAAGTGCGACCAGGCTTATCTCTACGACAGACCTTATGGGACTTTCAGGATAGAACAGTCACTGTTGAACCCAAATAGATGCTAGGAATCACACCTTCAACGAGTTGCTTCGCATTTTCAAGCACATTTCTTATTCAATTGACAAAAGCTAACCTCCATTGTTTACGACCAAAACGCCCGTTCGTGTTAGCTACGATAACGCCTGCGATCGGAATTTCCGGCGCAATTACCACGACCAGCTTCCGCAGTGGATCAATGAGAATTCCACATATACTACTACTGCCGGAGAAGAAATAGATTTTGACCGAGCTCTGGTGCTGTATGTGATTGAGGCGGTATATCCATCGGTCCTTTTGCTAACCAGGTTGGACTCAGGAATGGCTTGCATCCTACTATCGGCACCTACTATCCCAACCCAACTCCGCATGTGACTGTTCGGCTTTCGAACCCATCCTTGCGCGAACGGCAGATGTGGTATGTTCTCCCACTGGCGGCCCAACGGGGAGTCAGTCGTCCTCCCACGACCAGATAACGCGTTATTAAATCCACGAAGAAGGGAGAGACGGAAGGAGAAGAAACGGAGAAGAAAGTCTAGGAACAATAAGAACAACCATAAGAGTGGCAGAAAAGACCACGATCATCCGGGGAAAGGAGGCGGTGCTGGGGGTACTATTGGTATCACCACAAGCGGAGGAGACGTACAAGTTAGAGTCCTGGAAATTCGAGGAAGGCATCTTATAGTTACACCTCCCGAAGGCTTCCAGGAATTGGAAGGAAACGTCATGATGGAAAGATCCAGACTAAAGCACTGCGCGGTTGTTGTTGTTTTTTTTTCCCCGTTTTGTTGGCGGTTTAGTCTCTTAAGCACAAACCATCCCTCATTTAAAGTCCAAAATGAGCACTCTGTTCCGGAGTCTCCAGACATATGATCTTTCAGTGTTCCAAGATGCTGTAAGCCTAATAGCTATATTGTTCTTCCAGTGACCAACGGGTTTCGGTCCTCTGGGAGCCGCGCGCCGGACACAGACCGGAGCCGTTAGATTCATCATTCGCCGTACAAGCGCGCCTTATTCTTGCCACAAGTTGGCAGGCACATTGCCGCACGTCATTTGTATTACCAGTTAACACCTGGGCTCAATCAATCATTTTGCATTCTTTGGTATTTCCGCATTTCATCGTCCCCCAGAGTTCGTCATGGAAGATTTGTCTGTTTACCATCCCGGTAATCTTCTATACACCCAGGAAAAGTTGGTTGGGGAGGCTTTTCCACTGTTTGGCTTGCAAACGACAGAGAGTGCGTTGCTCAATCAAACCATCTTCTGTATGTCTTCATTAACCATATAAAAGGAATGACCAGTGGGTTTCGCTGAAAATTTTGAGGGCGGATAGCTCCCTGGTATCTCCAGAGCTTCGCAACTTACGACACTTAGAAAAGCACTCCGAACGCAGCTTGTCCTCGAAATATATTGTTCAGTTATTCGACTCTTTTACTCATCAGGGACCCAACGGACTCCATCAGTGTCTTGTATTTGAGTTGCTTGGTCCTTCCGTCGATAAGGTTCTCAACGACTACTACGACTCTGGAGATACGCTTGAGACAGAAGATATCCTTCGCATGACGGAACAGCTTTTAGAAGCCATTCAGTTTATTCATGATGCTGGCATGGGACACGGGGGTGAGCCACACCCGTATATATACTCCTCTACCTGACTCGTTCTTGTCTTCACGGGATAGTTTTAATGTGGTGGTAGATATAAGCGGCAGGAACATTGCCTTCAGTTGTAGCAACCTGTCGAATGCAGCCGAAGAGGATCTCTTTGAAGACCTTGGGTTACCGGAGACGGAAGAATTGGTTCGCCTTGATGGCAAGCCACTGGACAAAGGCTTACCGAAGCATATGGTGAAAGCGGCCGAATGGGACGAGTGGGTTGATGAAGATGAGGAAGATCTTCGGATTCTTGACCTTGGAGAGGGGTTCCTTCAAGGACACGAGCCCAAAACCCTCTCTCAACCACACCAATTGCAGGCACCAGAGACGATTTTCGGGAACTCCTTTGACCACCGAGTCGACTTATGGCGTGCAGGCTGCGTGGTAAGTGGCCTTATGCGGTCGCAGGAAGATTGAATGTTAATGTTTCAACGCAGATTTATTCGTTCATATTCAGAACATCGCCATTCTGGTACCTTGACGACGATGCTGCCTTGGTTGAACAGTTGGTCGGGTTTGTGGAGAAGTTACCAGAGGTCTGGCAGCCAGTGTGGGACCGCATGCAGTTCAACTCGAAGCATCAGATGGAACCGACGGAAGGTGAGTGAACACCATCCATGTGGGCGCGATACAACCAGATTTGCTGAGTTTACTCCAAGATCGTCAGCTATCGGAGCTAGAGAGAAGGTTTAATAAGAGGGTGCGTGATCCAAAACTTGCTCGTCTTGTTCCAGTTATTCGGGGCTTGATGAGATTTCTGCCATCGAGTCGTATGGAGGCATCCGAAGCACTCGATTTGTTGAGGTCAGGAGTGCGGACAGAATCGAAATCCGACTCGAGTGATACTGTACCCTAGGATTCACTTTTACCTGGCTCGCGATTGTACGATTTTACATATCGAGGACGCCACCACCGATTGCTTGTGCTCGGCTGTGTTTGCTCTGGATATTGTGTTGTGGGCTGCAGCTGAGCTCTGTCAAATAGGCCAACCACCTTCATCCTTATGCATGGATACGAGCCGTGCAGAAGTAATTTAGTCATAAGAATACATCTATCAGCTCTTCATGCATGCTTTAAAGTGGCTGGGCTAAATAAGGGCATTACATTGCTTGGCGCCCGCCACAACAATGGTAGATACATGCTCATCCACCTTTTTCTGGGCTTCCAGAAGGTGTACAAGCGCCTGATGGGACGCTCGGGCAGCATTGGGAATACAGCCGGCTCATCACACAATACTAATAGTAATGTAGAATGGTTGCGGGCCATTGAGAGCCCAGCTATCCGGCCTGAATGGGCACGTTGGAAAATATAATAGCCCTCTCTGACTCCTGGATGTTCCTGTTGTCTTGACCAAGTCTACTTTGCTGTGCAGTTCACAACTGCTTAAATATTCCTTGTCCTAGAGAGTATTATCCTTACAAAAATCAAATCCTCCATCACGATGAAGGTGTTGACCATTACAGCTGCCATTCTTTCTTCTGTTGTCCTGGCAGGCCCAGGTGTCATAGCAGAAACATTGAAGTATAATCGCGACTATGACTACGCTCAAAATACTGCACTTACCTTATTTTCCTGCTCAGACGGTGCCAATGGTCTTATGACAAGATACGGGGTAAACAACCTCCAACAACTGCGGAACAAGTTACAAGCAAATACATATGTCGGCGCGTCGCCTGCTGTGACAAAGTGGAATGATCCAAACTGCGGGAGATGCTTTAGAGCAACGAACCCCAGCAATAATAAGGCATTGAACTTTGTGGTTATCGAAGGAAACTCTGGTGTTGTGACTGGTGAAGAGGGATTTCGTCTTCTGTCCCCCTCTGGAACCACTTCGGAGGGTACACTTACTGTGAACATCGCAGAGCTGTCATCTCAGAGTTGCTGGAAATGAGTTAGGAAACAGATGTTCTCACTGTTGTCCTTCCATTATTGTTACTGGAGGATTGGGGCAAGCCATGTTATGTTTGTCCATGTTCTGACTCCGGAGGCATAAAGGTGGTATACATAACAATCTCATTACCGACCTATTCAAACCATCCACCACTTCATCTGCTGGAGTTAATCATTGATGTATATTTCTCTTACAAGCAAGCACACTCTTAGTACTCCTTCGCAAGGTGTACCATAACTTTGGAATTATTGGGTCTCACCCCTGAAAAGACCTCACTTTAAGTGTTCGCAGTGTCTTATTGGCCAGATGCCAGGATTATATCATGTGATATCAGATTGACCCCTCTCCTGACTCAGATTGCAAGAAGGATCATCTTCCTCATCAGTACCTTAATGTGGCCTGCAAGAGCATTATTCTTACGGAATGTCTTCTCCAGGGCCTAACAGTTCGCTCTCCCTCTCCACTCGTCTGCTCTGCTACCTGGGTCCTCCGTCCGCCCTTCTGCTCATAGGCACCACATCTCCAAAAGCTGCCCTTCTCTCTCCTCTAAGCCTAATTCCGACAGCCGTGTTCTGCAAGAAATGGAAGAAACGCAGCAATGCCTCTCCCACTCGCCACGCCGGGATAGAGCCACTCATCTGGACTTTCACCTTGAGCGGCACCCTCGGCTTAGCCGCCGCAGCGGTTGTCCAAATGGGCATTTGCCAAGCCGTCGGCGCTGTCCTCTTCTCCTCTGAGGATCTACGCACAGAATTCTGGACTGAATTTGGTCGTACCACTGTTGCCGGGTTAACACAGGAGCAACTACTCCGCCGTGCCGAACTAGCTTCCTCGTGGCAGAACTGGGTTTTCAACGGCGCTTTGACGTACGTTGCCGCTGGACTGGTCGAGGAACTCCTGAAATACATCCCGGTCATGTATGCGCGACGGAGAGACGCCAAGAAGAAACAACGCCGCGATAGAGCGTACATTGACTACGTTCTTGCCAGTGCATTAGGCTTTAGTGTCGTTGAGAACATCGGGTTCATTTATTCAGCATGCGTGGGAGGCCAGGAGAGCTGGCCGAAATTATTGCTGACGTTCATGGAGAGAGTGGTGGTGGGTCAACTGGGGCATCTTTCTGTGGCTTGTCTGACGGCGCTGCGGGCTACGCGGAGGGATTATCATGGGGACTCCTTGGGGCTGTGGGGAGTGATTGGTCCTGCGGCATTATTTCATGGGACGTATAACTTTGCGCTCATGAGTGTCAGTGCTATGGAGGGAAATGTGGGTTGGATTCATCCAAACGGACTGCGGAATACGGTGTTGGCGCTCGGGTTGGTTTCGGGGATGATTGGGCTGGCTGTTCGGAAGGTGAAACAGGAGTGGAGAAAGGTGCAGAAGTATGAGCAGGACCGTTTGAAAGATGACGAGAGTCGGAAATAGTATGCCTTTCTCGTCCTGGGCCGACTTCTCTGTGCATAGGTTAGTATATGATATGTATATTAGTGACATCTCCCCTCATGATGATTATCCAAACAGCAAGAAGGATCATGCATAATTCTGCTTCAATGGTCTGATTATCCTTTAGCAGCATCTCCTGTTACTATATCGGACGCTGAAGCTACTGATCATATTAGGAGTAATTCATGTTATGGTGTAAGTTAGGATGGACTTTTATACAAAAGGAACACATTAAACTTTACAAGATTACACATCCTACACCATTCGCAGCCATAGACAGGGACCACCAAATAACTGGATATTGAACCCTTATATACTAGTGATATCATATACTTATACAGTATGGAATTGGATCCTACTATCTTGCTTAGATGTATAACCTCGTGGGGGGTTACCCTCCTGGCGTCTTTCTACCCTTAGATCAATATTTAAATTCCAATTAGACAGAATACCAGCCGGCAACAACGAAAAGAGTCATCGGTTCTTTCATACGAATGTAGTCTGTACAAATGTTCTTATGAATGAATATGTTTCGTCGGCTCGGCCCGCATTCAGGAACTCCAAGTCAAGGGGCCGATGACCTGGCGTAGGAGTTATTCGCCTGTACTCCGTAGTCCAGAATATTTCAACGAGATAATGTTTCAAATTCCCAGGCCACTTAGTTCTGTACAGAGGAGATGTTCACTGTAAGATTGAAATAGTGAAATAGTTGGTCTTTTCGTGGACCAATAGAAATGTATTCTTACCCAGCCTTGTATCCATTATCGGCGCTTGCCCCTCACAACGAGCTGACGATGCTTACCTTTTTGTCCATCACCTGCAATTCAGAATCCCCCTCATAGTCGGTGATGACCTGCGAAGAATCCTCCCCTGGGTCGTCTACTATCTTTTGCTCCTTGCAGTCTTCAACTTGACAACACCTTCACCGTGTCACTGCTATGGCGATTTCGTCATTGGCTCGTGGAGATCTCTATTCCCTTTGACTACATAGGCATTTCCCTTTTGTAGAAGACATAATTCCCGTCAAATCGAAGCCATGCCCAGCGTAAAGGATCGCTGGAAAAACTGGAGGGCTAGGAAAACAAGGAGCCCGAACGATAGCTCCAGCGTTGTCGCCTCCCCCACTCCCCCGCCGACAGGTAAGTTGCGAGTTCGAAGCCGGTACTATGCCATCTCTACAACTGGCCTATCTGCTAAACGGTGGAATATATCAGATAGCGCAAAAGTCCCGTCCAGCGACGTGGTGGAGTCGCCTCCTCCGTCGCATCCATCTGGGAAAAAGGCCGAAGTGACAATCGCGACCTCCGGGAATCGTCAGCCGACAACAAGGTCACCTTCCAAAGCGACGTTGGATGTCTTATCCGATACTGGTGACCATGCGCATGTTCCTCGCTCTGCTTCGCTGGTTGTCAATCCTGCTCAGGCCCATCCCGGACCTGAAGAGCAATTGACGAAACAGAGCGCAGTGCTTTCCATATCCCAGAGAATCTGGAATGCTGCCTACGATAGCCTTGAGGAGGATAGGGCTACTACTGACCTTGTTAAGTCTTACTTGAAGACTCTCACCGCAGTTCTCAAGGCCGAGAAAGGCTCTAGTGTCTCTGCCCCCGAAGACGATGAGCTTGCTGCCCAATTGCAAAGTCCAACCACTCGTCAGGAATATCTGAAGAAATTAGTCAGCGATGGTCAGAAAAAGATTGAAACGTCGTCAAACATCAAAATGGCAGTGGGTGATGTCGCCCAGTTCATTCTTTCTGCCAAAGGGATGATCGACCTCGCAATCCAGAACATACCGCAGGCTGCTCTCCCGTGGGCTGGTGTTTGTATCGGGTTACAAGTAAGCAGTCATCGCTCGCCATCCTTCGGACCAACTAATGTTTGCCCAGATCCTCCTGAATCCGGCGCAGGCTACCAAGTCTAACCTGGCGGGCATCGCTCATGTTACCTCCAGAATGGACTGGTATTGCGCCCTAACCGAACACCTCTTGAACAAGAACAATATTATGATCGGAACGGAGTCCTTTCCAGAGATCTTAGAACTGCTGGAGAAGGCAGTTGTGCTGCTATACAAGGAGCTCCTCCTCTATCAGATGAAGAGCGTCTGTTTCTATTACCGGCATCGTGGCGTTGGATTCCTGCGCGGACTAGCGAACTTGGATGACTGGGATGGTGATTTGGCATGTGTTAAGGACGCCGAAATCGTCGTGCGGGAGTACTCGGAGCAATATTACCGAGAGTATCACAAGAGCTCTCTGCGCCAGCTCGTCGACTCCGGTAGTGAAATGGAGAAATACCTTGGTGACATTCATCAGAACTTGCGAGACTTTATCGCCTTGCAAAAGACAACGCGAAGGAACGATGAAGACAAGGAATGCCTCCAGGATCTCTTTGCAGTGGATCCGCAGTACGATCTGAGGGACATTGAAGAGAAGAAGGATAAATTGCTCGACAATGCGTATGACTGGGTCTTTAGCACCGATGAGTACGCCGCGTTTACCGATTGGCTCGATGAGGGGCTCAACAGTGCATCCTGCCGTGTGCTATGGATAGACGGATCTGCCGGCACCGGAAAGACGATGCTCTTCATGGGCATCATTCGCAAGCTCTCCAGTCAACCCTCCGCTCTTTCACCGAGTGTCTCGTACTTCTTCTGTCAAGGTACAGATCAGACCCGGAACAGCGCAACGACCATCTTGCGATCTCTGGTTTGGCAGCTACTGGTGCAGCAACCATCTCTCATCTCGCACCTTCGAGACCAGCGTAGAAATGCTGGTGCCCCTCTTTTGAGAGGCGAGCGCGCATTTTATGTGCTATCCGACGCACTTCGCAGCATGCTACAAGACCCTTGCCTATCCCCAATATATTTCGCTATTGATGCCCTTGATGAGTGTGATCGGAAAACCCCGGGCCTGGACCAGCTTCTTCAGCTGATTGATTCTTCACTTGCTCTCTCCAGTAAGGTGAAGTGGCTGGTCTCTAGCCGTCCGGAGGTTCTTGTTCACGCAGGCGGCAAGCAGCTCAAGGATATCCATGCTTCAACAGTTTCGGTCACGTTGGACCCTAGGCGTCTGGAAGGACCAGTCAACGCATATATTGACCATAAGCTTGACAGCATGAAAGGAAAAGACGGTTATGATACGGATACCTTGGCACAACTTTCGCACGAGATCCGCCAGCGAGCTATGTCCACCTTCCTCTGGGTGGCATTGGCGTTCAAAGAACTGGACGGAGTGGATGGGTGGGACGCCGTCGAGACCATCCAAAGAATTCCCTCCGGCTTGTCGAATGTGTACGAACTAATTATGGCGCAAATCGAGAAGGGCAGTCCGGAAAACCAAAAGCGGTGCAAGAACATATTGGTCGCTGTTATTCTCGCATATCGTACTCTCTCGCTCCCTGAGCTCGCCGTGCTTGCTGGACTGCAACCAAAGATCAACCCTCGGACAATTGTCGAGAAATGCGGCTCATTCCTGACAATATCTGGCCAAACCGTCTCCCTGATCCACCAGTCCGCCAAGGACTATCTCGAGGCAAACTACACCACAAAACTGGGTAGTGATGTCGGCCAAGGCAATGCGGACATCAGCGCGCGCTCAATCACTGCGATGGGTTCGATACTGAGATACAACATCTATGATTTGCCGTACCCAGGTTTTGAGACCAGTGATGTAACGCAGCCTGACCCGGACCCGTTGGCTCCAATACGGTACTCCTGTGTTTTTTGGGTGGGGCATCTATGCAAAGCAAAAAGCCAGGGCTTTGGGAACGACCTGACCGAGGGAGGGGCAGTCCTTAGATTCTTCAAAGAGCATTTCCTCCACTGGCTGGAGGCATTGAGTCTTGTCGGTGGGATCTCGGAGAGCATCAGGCTCCTGAAGGAATTACAGACTGCTGTTGACGTAAGTCACTATTCGATTTTATGCGAACGTATGCTTACAGAAGTCATAGTCCGCCAACGACACTGAACTATCTGCGTTCCTTCGCGACATGCATCGATTTATCCGTTTCTTCCGTCAAGTGATTGACGTAGCGCCGCTCCAGGCGTATTACTCAGGTCTTGTTTTTGCCCCACAAAGGAGCCTGGTTCGGCAGACGTTCGAGAAATTTTTACACACCCGGATATCTCATATTCCCATCCCGCAGCTGGATTGGAGTCCTCGCCTATATACGCTTGACCTCTATGAAACTACACCCGAATCGGTAGCCTTCTCGGAAGCCGGTGATCGACTTGCATCAGGCTTGAAGAATGGCCTTGTAAAAATATGGGACACAGCCACAGGTGGTCTCATGCAGATACTTCAGGGTCATGATGACATGGTTAATTCAGTAGCCTTCTCAAGAGACGGAAATCTACTAGCATCAGGCTCAAGGGATCACACCATCAAGATCTGGGATACAGTCACCGGGGACTGCGTGCAAATACTCGGGGGGCATAATGGTCCGATCTCCTCCGTATCTTTCTCAGCGACTAGTGAGCAACTTGCATCCGGATCATCGGATGAGACCATCAAAATCTGGGATGTTGTCGCCGGCAAATGCGTGCAAACTGTTGAAGTGAATTATGCTGTCCATTCAGTCGCCTTCTCAAACGCCGATGCTCGACTAGCAGCAGGCTTGGATGGGGGCAGTGCCATAATCTGGGACACCGCCACGGACACACAGATGCACAAACTTGGTAACTATCGTGCATTTGTCGAATCAGTAGCATTCTCAGCGGATGATGAGCGACTTGCTTCCGGGGAATCGCATGGCACTATTAAAATCTGGGATACGGCCACAGGTGCTTGCTTGCACACACTTCATGGCCATGAGGATGCAGTTTTCTATGTAGGCTTCTTAAGAGGCACAGATCGACTAGCATCAGGCTCATTTGATGGAACTGTTAAGATTTGGGACCCGGCCATAGGCAAATGCATGCGGACGCTTGTGGGCCATAGTACTGGGAAGATCTCATCATTGTCCTTCTCAGCAACCGGTGATCAGCTCGCATCGGCCGGGTTTGCTGATATTGAGATTTGGGACATGGCCATAGTCAATAACACGACACCAGTCCAGAGCCGTCAGGAACGGGTCAAGTCGGTCACCTTCTCAGCAAGTGGTCATCGACTAGTATCTCTGTCATGGGAAGGCACTATGTGGATTTGGGACACAGTCACGGGCAAATGCATATGCACGCTCGAGAGGCCAGTGGACGGTCCGTCGGTTGCATCAGTAGCGTTCTCAATGGCTGGTGATCGAGTAGCTTCAGGTTTATTCAACGGTGATATCAAGATCTGGGACACAGTCACAGGAAGATGCATGCAGACGTTCAAGCACCAAGGCTATAATTTCTCTTGGGTTCAATCAGTAGCCTTCTCAGCGACTGGTGAGCAACTGGCATCATGCTCAATGGGTGGCGACATCAAGATCTGGAACACAGGCACAGGGAAATGCATGCAAACACTTGATCATTTCCAGGTTACCTTAGTAGCCTTCTCACCTACTGGTGAGCGACTGGCAGCAGGCTTAAGGGGGGGCGTCATCAAAATGTGGAGGACGGTCTCGAGATATTGCATGTGGAGAATTCGGGGCCATAGTCGTCGACTCACGTCGCTGGCCTTTTCAGGAAGTGGCAATCAACTTGCATCAGCATCAGAAGATTTCACTATGAAGGTTTGGAACACGGCCACGGGGGATTGCATACAGATGTTCAACGTCGGCACTTCCATATGCCAGCTACTTTTTGATCCTACGTCTACGTGTCTTGTCACTGAAATTGGGCGTATTAAGGTTGATTTATCATCCTTTGTCCCTGCGATGACGTCGGAGGCTGGAGATATGGCCGAAGATCAAACCTATCTTGATCAAGAGAGCAGAGAGGTTCAGGAAGGTTTAAATGGCGAGGTCAACGATGATGAGTGGCAAGAACAGACACACAGAGAGTTTGAACCAGAGTCAGTTGCAGAGAGGGGATCAGGTGAGGTAGGCATTCTGGCTAGCAACAATGGTCTGTCAGAAGAAGAGTTATTCGAAGAGCGAGAACCAGCCGACTACGTATCAGTGGACGAGCAATCCGCCGCCGATGAATTAGCTGACGAGAAGTCAGCTGACAAGGAAACAGACGAGGAGGAATTAAGCGAGGAGGAATCGGACGAGGAGGACCTAGCGCCTGTTTCAGCTGCCTACTACTCAGAGACAAAGGTTTACGGCTACGGTCTCCCGGACCGTCCCTGGACTACGCGCGACGGCCAGGATTTCATTTGGCTACCCCCGGAATTCCGCCCCGAGTGCTCTGCCGTACAGGGCGACACGGTTGCCATCGGTTGTCGATCGGGTCAGGTCCTCATCTTCGGCTTCGCACCAGATGGATATTCCGCTGACACTTAATGGTCCCACTGGTGTTTTGTGGACCGTGGCGATACCGTCGCAGTCAATGAGAGCGTGTACATATATGTAGCGTCTTCAGCGCCTTCGTCCTGTTCTTACCGCACTTATACAGGGCAGTGGCTTCTCCTTAGGGGCAACTGACTAACGGCCGTGATAGAGGCGATATATCTGCGAAACAGAGCTGCCAGCTGGCTTACATGCCTTGGCAGCTCTTGGAACAATGGCCAGATAAGGCTATCAGTGCTGTATTCTAGTACACAAAGACACTATTGCCCTTATCAGAAGAATAGAGTAAACCCAGTCAAACAGGAAGATTCCCGCAGATATGTTCTGACATCGGTCGTCCCAGTAGGGCTAAACTGCGGACGCGGATCAAAATCTCCCATCCTATGATTACGCTTTGAGCTGTGGCATGCTCCAGTGGCTAGCTGAGATGGTATTTGAGACAGTTGACAGAGCATAGTGACCCGAATTCAGTCCGCGTACGCTCAGTCCCAGCCGGTGAGACCCGCTGAACTAATGAGTAGCCGTTTGCCAGTTCAGCTGGGTCCTCTCTCTCAAGTAACCTTAGCCATAATGCAAGCATAATAACTTATTCTCAGCACGCCACTTCAGTGACTTCAGCTCAGTTATTCTCAGCCACTACTAAAGTTTAGGCGCCGTGCTGCAGGATTCCCGTCCGGGACACGCCACGGCAAGGGTCGTACTATCGCAACCGGCGGTTCCGTCTTGGGGGCATATGACATGCTGACATCAAACTACGTCGCTCTCTGAAGCTGAATCCGATAGTAACCTCCTTGAAGAGCATATCCTGTCGCTTCGTACTATGGTTCACCCCCGCAGCTGCAGGGTTCTACGGTTACCCCTCATTTCCTCCCGATCTTCCATCTCAAGCAATATTCACCTATAGTTGCCTTAGACTCTCTTTTGACTCAACGAGACCAGCACTGTCACCAGAACATATTATTTTTTTCCAATCCCCATCCTACATGATATGGACCAACTCTACGGCATCCATTTCGCTGATGGATTCGATGAGAAAGACGGGCTTCCTCGGCTGCGAAAGCTTTTGGACTCGAAGTGGAACATTTCCTCAGATGGCAAAGGAATCGAAAAGAAATTCCATTTCAAAAACCATACAAACGTTTTAGATTTTGTCCACTACATTGGTGTAAAGTGCAAAAGAAAAAATCATCATCCTGAGGCCATCATGGTAAGTAAGATTTTGATATAGATTAGCGGACATCTCTAACCAAACGCGCAGACACAGAATTCCTTGACCTATATGTGGACCACCCACAGGCCGCAAGGCCTATCCCAGAAGGATTTGGAAATGGCTGAATTCTGTGATGAAGTGGCAAGGGAACATATTCAAGTGGTTGATGAACGTGAAGCGCCAGGATGCGGCCCTGCAAGTAAACCTTGACGCAAACACACTCTGATGCGTCAACACTACTAGTTTTCGAGCATATCAGCTCTGAGTAATCTATTTCCTGCGTGGGATGGCACATGGCTCGGTCATATCCGAGCCACTTGTCAATAGTTCATCGTGAGATTAACGTAGGTGTGAGCACTAGTGCATGGCGCCCAAAGCGCTGAAGTACGACATTGACTGGGTTGGCTGTGGCGTTCTGATAGCAAACAAAATTCTACGTCAATAATAGCCGAGAAGGCATCTGCATTGGCCTTAATATCATGGTTCTGTTATATAAAGTGTAAATTTCCTACGAGCATTAAAGTTGGTCTTCTCCATCTGACTCGACAAGACACTCTTCCTCTATTGGAGTATATACTTCGCAGTCAGAGCACTCCCTACACTATTCAAGTCCAGAAATAGTGGTACCAGAACATCCTGTACGTATGCTATCGCAAAGGTCTTCAAGAGTATGCTGACCCTTACAGTGCTACAATGTCCTACACCATCCGTCTCTGTATTGACAATGGCACCTCCGACATCCTCACAATTGTCGAAAAGACCTGCTGGTACTATGCCAACGGATGCACCTGGACCGTGAAGGATGACGAGCATGTGCTCTTCATGGGAGGCAGCGGTACCTCTGGAATGCTTCGATTCAAAACCTCCTCCGGCGACTTCTTCACCGTCGTCCTGGGCATGCACAATTACAACCCATGGTCTGGGTTGCTAGTGAACCTACGAGAAGATGATACAGCACTGAAACTGCATCCGGAATACTACAACGGAGGCAAGTTTTCTCACTCGGCGCCTGATGCTGCATATACTCCTCCGACAGCCCATGGTAAAAATGTCTGGATCAGCGTGGAGAGGAAGGATGAAAACGAAGTGTTTGCTGTTTTGCATTACCATCCACACTATGAGGTAATAAACGAGCGGGTTTACTAGTTTGCTGTGTGTAAATGGCAGGCATGTTATGTACTGGTTAGTGGGTTATAGGTCCAGACAGGAAGTCTTTTACTTCTACACTCTATCCTCATGTGTACCAAGGTTGCATTAAGACGAATAAGACAAACGAATAATTTTTACCAACAGTTTCAGTTTGAAAGAATGCTAGCACAGCTGAAGATTTTGACCAGATTTATGTTATTGCGAGCCCTAGCATTGCCCCTGATGGGCTGAAATGGACACAGAGTGATGTGGATTATTTGCGATATGTCATGAACTGAAGCAGTACTCTCTCCAGGGTTTCCCAGTACTACTAGGGCACTCACAATGGCTTGTCCGAAATTTTCGTCGCTTACCCTGACATTCGCCATGGGTATAGAATTGCCATTGACCTCTGGGCTTGTCATTGACAAGCAATATCGAATCTCTTTGCGGCCTCGAGGGAGCTTGCATGTTATTGCATCAATGTATCAAATGTCTGAGAAAAAGTAGGTCCATTGTCTCTTCATTCTACATGTTGAGACACTTCTTTACAATCAAGGCAACTTCATCTGGTTGTTCAATGACTGAAGACGATACCTCGTTCAGCCATGGCAAGAAGTGTGTCGAGATTGTATGACCTTAACCAGAGGTCTTGGGTGGGCTCTGCGTGGCTTTGCCTGCGATATGTTTTTCTCGGTCGGCTAGCAGAGGTCGACTTTCGAAATTGTGTATAATGATGCTCAAAGATGGAGAATGAAACACTCTCGGAACTCACTCGAATAGCTTCTTTCATACCGGGCCCCGAGCCGTGCGAGGCTCCCAAGGCGGAATGCGGTCATTCATACATCTCCTTTGTGTTTTTCTGTTAGGATGACTTTGAGTACGTGCCGGTAATAGGGTAGGCTAATGGGATGCTTTCTTTGTTGCTGAAACAGCACTACACCTCGACCAGTCTCCAAGACAAATGGAGATCACATTAAAGATCGGATGGATCTGTCGCACTTGTGTCTTTGATATGCTCATGGGTTTCACGTCGAGAAAGACATCCCGTCGACTCTCTCTCGATATCATCCGACGGATCCGACTTGGAAGCCTGATGTTCCCGTGGCTGTCACTCCTACTTGTCTCACTTTCCTTTGACACATCTTTAGTGACAGGATGGGGGTAATTGCTACCATGGACGGACCCCGACTAGCACTATATAAACCAGTTGCACTCCAACCGAGATCGATACAGCTCGACTGATAATCCATACGTGCCGACACGATGGCTGACTTCGAATTCAGAGCAGACCTCGCAGCCAACAAGGAGTTGGTCTGCTCCATTTCCCGCCTGCTGAATGCGCATGGGATCCCCAATCTCCTCTGGGGCGAGCTCGTCTTCAATCTCTACGGAGTGCCTCTCCAAGTTTCAGTAAGTGCTTGTCCCAACCATAGCTTACCTTATCTAACCAACCTACAGGACTTCAGTTTCGTCATCCCTGACGACCTGATCGACAAAGCGCGCAGTGTCCTCGAGACAGCCAAATTCCCGCCCTGCCAGACATGTCCCGCCATCCAGCCAAACCGCCCCGCTCCACCCCCTATGCCCACTTCAACATCAAGCAGAAAGGAGACCCAAGAAAGTGGTTCCGAGTCGAACTCCACCGAAAGTCCGATCTGCTTTGGACCGCCCCCAACATCCCAGCTTGCGCTCCCGACGCAGAAGATCCGCATTACATGCTTGCCAACGACGCCAGGATACCAGCGTAGCCGCCGCGAGAGCTTCTCGGCCGGATGCACCCCACCGATTACCCTGTGAAGATCCCGACACCGAACCAGTACGCCGAGGCGCTGGCCATGCTGCACTACCGCGATGGGGTGCTGGGGCCGACCATCCGGGGAGACTACTGGTTGGATCTGCAGAGTGAGCTTGTCCAGACGGGGCTTGTGAAGCTTGATGAGCTCCCTGGGCGCATTAAGCGGCACTATGAGCTGGTGCGTGAGGCGGATATGAAGGAGGTGCACAGGTACAGCGAGGAGGTCGCGGGGCAGATGAGGGAGAAATATGAGGTTCCTGTCCGTATGCTGCCGCTTGATACGGATGCGTTTGAGCCGGTGGCAGCGGTGGAGGAGTTTCTTTGAGATATGGTTGGATATGTTGCATTGTGATTCTTTAGATGTATCGGTTGATTTGTTGCCCAGCCATTCGCTACGATATGAAAGGATTGATCAAGAGAAAGTCTGGAAGTGAAACCATTCGAAACGTAATTGGAGAGTAGCAACTTATTGGAGTTCTTTAAAGAGCATACAATCGTCCAGTTGATTTGAATGGATTCATGCATGGTATGCACAAAGGGATGTATTAAAATTAATCATATGAATAGTCGTAAGAAGCGTAGAGGAATAGACGAAGGGGCAACAGGCAGGAATCCTGGGCCAGACAGCCTGAGACAAACGTACCAGGCGTCAAGCCCTAATCCGACAGCCCATCAAATCATCCATTGTACCAGCCCCAATCCGAAGACAGTACCAACGAGCCCCTTCACTATATCCCCGTTCGAAGACGCCAGCTGACCAGCCGCATTGGGGGTAGCTGCGCTCGCAGCACTCGAAGTCGTCGAAGACGCTGTGCTGGAGCTTTCTGGAGTCGAAGTTGTGGTGGCAATCGCAGTTGCAGTTGTGCTCATCTCATCCGTCGGCTGGATTGTCATCTCATCCGTTGGCTGAATCGTCATCGAGCCGTTATCGCTGGCGCTTGTCGAGGCCGTCTCACTGGCCGGGAACGTCGTCGCAACTCGGCTGACAGATTTCCCAGTCGTGGCGGTCGCCGTCGGTGCGGTTGAATGAGCTACGACCTGGAAGCCGAGCAGATCCTGGGAAGATGCCTTGGAGAAGACCTCGGTCGCCATGCCACTTGGCTTACCATCGCACTTGTTGTTCGTGAAGAGGAGCATGTTGATACCCTTTTCGCCCTGGGAGTCGATCTTGAATATGTTGCCCTTGGGGTTATCGATCACGATGCAGTCGCTGGGGCCAGTGCCGGATTGGCTGTGCTTTTGGTTGTCGGCGTCGGTCCATGTTACTTCCCATGCGCATGTGGAGGGGAGGACAGAGAGTGTGGAGATTGCCAGAGGGAGGAGAGTTGACCACTTCATTTTGCTGTGGTAGAGTGGATCGCAAGAGGATGTGGTTTGGATGGAGAATTGACTGTCACAAACGGAAGCGAAGATCAATCGATCAACTGGGCGTCCCCTTTTCTTATGATTGATTAAACCCCACGAGCCTTGCAGTCTCTGGTGCCACCGTTTCTAGGGGCTGGACGCGCAGATCCTCGTATTCGATGCGCGAAGAACCAGTCACGATGGGAGCACGGAAGCCACCGTCCTTGGCAGACAGCGATCATGTTTGACGATACGAGCCAAGGCTGCATCATGGACAATCCCCATATCCCTGGCGAATGACAGCAAAGATTTGATGTTGGTCGACCCCAAGGCTGACTTGGCGTTGCTCGCTTGCCGCCAGAAGAGGAACATATCAACCGGACTCCGAAGGTTCCAGCAATATTCGGCTAAATGGGGTCAGCCCATGGCAGCATTCAGCAACACTCATAGCCATTATGGGGCTGCTAATACACATGTGCATTGTCTCACACATAAATCAACTTCATCCTTGATACAACGCAGGAACAGCTGATACAGTGATTTCGATGGAATGAGAGTAGCAAATCGCCTTGAGTGCCAGTACATATTTTATGCCTATTGTCAAACGTCATACACTTTGTTCTTCCAATCCAATCAACTGCTCGTCAACGGTGGGTTTGACCATAGAGCCAAGTATTGATTCGATTTCAAGCATCATCTGTACTTTATCTATGGAACTGCTAGCAGGAGATACAGCTGCTACTGTGGCTGTTTATGGCTCGCGCTAACTGAAAATGTATTATCTTAGCATCATATATCTACTCCCACTGCCACTGCCCATGCCTAGAGATCCAAATGGAGCTCAACTTAAGCGCAGATATCAGCTGCGTCGGCCGGATGAATCATATCTTGATTAATCCAGGTCATGTAGTCCCAGTAATCCGCCTGCGTTCCCTGACCGTTGACAGTAGCGTTTCCCGAGAATTTAGCAGTCCAGTAAGCACTGCCTTGCGCATGCTTCGCAAAGGCGTATAATCCTGTATTCAAGGCCCTCTCCCGTCCAGTAAAAGTATTGTTGTATTCGGCCTGAATCGACCATTCCCCAACAAAAACAGGGAATTTGCCATCCCCAGCTCCACTAGCGGCATCGGCACAGATATAAGAAGTAATGTTCTGGCCCGTTGCACCGCGCCCAGCAAAGTAGTAATTATGCTGGTCAAACACCAAAGTTGTGCTGCTTGGGAAGTTGGGCGACCAGTATGTCTCAGGTCGAAAGCTTCCCTGGAACATGACTGGGATCTTGGGATTCACAGCAGCCACTTTGCTCAAGACTGCTTTTATGTATCGCAGGACCCAAGCAGAGCCGTTTTCAGACAAGGCTGCAGGCGTGCCAAAGAACCTCATGTCTCGATTATCAACCGGCTCATTGATGGGTGCAATGGTGTAGGATTCTGGGTGACCCGAGCTCTGCACGTAAGCGAGAACGGCATCGATTGCTGCAAGCGAATAATCGAGAGCGGTTTGATTGTTGAACCATCCATAGTGTCCGGATGCCTCGCCAAAAGGCATTCCATTCACTCCACCCGGTAGTGAGTGCACATCAATGATCACATGCATGCCATGTCTGGTAATAGCGTATGTCGCAATGTTCCTCAGGAAAGAAACCTGGTTACCGGAGTATAGCTGCGAGCCGGGCACTTTGACCCACGCCGCATAGGTGGTGGGGATACGCAAGGTGTTCACGCCAGCACCAGCGAGCTTATCAATGGCTGCAGGTGTAATATAGCTTGCGTATCGTCTCTCCAGGATAGGGCCGCATTGTGCACCCTGGTTTGCACAGAGGCCCCATTCATCCTCGGCGCCTTTCGAGTACTTTGCCCACCAGGCCGTATCAATCGTAGACTCCTGGCAAAGCCAACCTCCAAGGTTGACTCCGTTTGCTTTGTAAATTCTCCAGTCGAGATATTGTGCGGAAACTGCCAGACACAGCTGGGTGAGGAAGAGTGCACCGGGGAGTTTAATCATCTTGCTTCAAAAGTGATACCAGATAGAAGACAAAAGGACTTGTTGGAATGGTTGGCCCAGTAAAAGGGTGTGAAACATCTCCGTTTAAATAGATTCCATGTCTACTCATCACACCGACGATGTACATAGATCTTGCTTCTCTACCATCTCCATATAATGAATTGTACTTTCTCTGTATAGAACCCAGGCTTGGCACCAGCGTCCATATGCTCGCTTATCCCTCTTGCCAAGTTGCAGCACGAGTCCACATCCCGAGAAAGGCTCTGGCAATAGAACGGGATTGCTTCAAAACCGTGAAACATGGACCTCCTCGGGGCTCAATATCCCGAGCAAGAGATTCAATACTCCGTACGTATCCCTCACTCACCTTGCCGTCAGGTTTCTCGTCTGTGTGCATTTCCAGGACACTAACTCCAACCTCCACATTCTACCCCGGATGTGGACCGCAAAGTGGCGCTTCTGCAATGCAGGGTCTACACTTCATGCCATGTGAAGACATAGAGGCCAGCCCACGGTCAAATTAATACCGATGATATGATACTCTCTTCTGGTTACACGCTGTCAAGGATCATAATCTCGGTTTTTACCACCTAGGTCCCTATAAATTCTCGTTATGCTCCCGGTATGAGTATTGGCGCAGTCGGAACACCATCATTCTTGCAGCAATGGGTCGTCTCAAGACAGCGGGTGTAGCGGCGTTTCTCGCCTTGGGTGGGTTCCTCTTTGGCTATGACAGCGGCATCATCTCGTCAACCATCGCACAGCCGCATTTCATCCAGTACATGGGCACACCTTCCTCTGCGGAACGTGGCGGGATTGTTTCCTCCTTCACTGGAGGTGCCATCCTCGGTGCACTCTCCATCTCGTTCCTGGCCGATCGATTCGGTCGGAGGCTGACCGTTTTTATCGGGTCTGTTATTTCTGTCATTGGAAGCGCTCTGCAAGGTGGTGCAGTAAACACTGCCATGCTCATCGCGGGCAGACTCATTGCCGGCTTCTCCGTGGGCCTGCTGTCCGCTATTGTCCCTTTGTTTTCGTCAGAGATAGCCATCTCCCAGGACCGTGGCAAGCTCTCAGGTCTTCTGCAGTTCATGCTGTCATGGGGGTTTTTCGTCGCGCAGTGGCTGGGATATGGATGCTTCCAGGTCGACAGCAATTTCCAATGGCGCTTCCCGCTTTCTTTCCAGACCGTCCCAGGCCTCATTATGGCAATAGGTATCTGGTTCCTGCCCGAGTCACCCCGCTGGCTGGTGGAAAAGGAACGGTTTGAAGAAGCCAAAGCGGTGCTGGACACACTGCATGGAAATGGTTCGAATGAAGATTTCCTTCAGGCAGAGTACCGCGAGATTGTCGACACTATAACGGCCGAGAAGCAGATTGCTGTCCGAAGCTGGAGAGAAATGTTCTCCCGCCCCTCCTGGCGTCGGAGATTGACGTTGGGCATGGGCATACAAGCCTTTGGCCAGTTATCCGGCATTAATGTTATGTGAGCGTTGAGTCACTTGTGCGTATTCGCAAGTGCTAACTTTGTCCAGCAATTACTATGGTCCCCAAATCTATGAGATTCTCGGCATTGACACAGGCACTTCCCTCCAAATCATCGGCATATCGGGCAGTCTATCCATTGTCTACTGTGTCATCGGGCTGTGGCTGCTTGATCGAATTGGTCGCATCAAACCCCTCGTCATCACGGCTGGGGGCATGGCAGCGGCCCTTCTAGTTAACTCGGTGCTCTCCAAATACTATGTCCTGACCGACAATCCCTCGCCTAATGAGAACGCTCTCCGAGCGATGGTCGCCATGAACTTTGTCTTCAGTCTCTTCTTCACCATGATCGGTGTCATCTCGTGGGTGTACCCCGCCGAGGTAAGTTGGAATAGCCCTGTCACCTCCAGAATCATGCAACAAGCTGACACCCCGCAAAATTAAGATTTTCCCCGCGGAGATACGCGCACGCGGTAACTCACTTTCGACTGTCACTAACTGGAGCTTGAACCTGGTCTTTGCGCAGTGCGCACCAATTGCGCTCGAAGGCCTGGGATTCAAGTTCTTTTACTTCTTCTTTGCCTGGAACTTGATCGCCGCGGTGTGTTATCTGCTCTTCTATCCGGAGACTAAGGGCAAGACGCTGGAAGGGATTGATGAGCTGTTCGGTGACCAACCAGTTGTTAAAGACATGGAAGACGGCGTGGTAGTGACGGTTGAAACGGTGGAGGAATCAAGGCATAAGGCGTGATACTCTGTTTGGAGAAACTGGGATCTTATCTAAACCCATTGGGGGACCGTGTAACAGCAACGAAGGAGTGTGGTAGTTCCTGAATTAAGCTTGCTGGCTAATGTAGGAACCACAGGCTAATGAAGACGGGTGCCTTACAAAGGGAAGCATATCGCCCATGCCCAAGTATGTTGGATCGGCGAGCTCTGACATTAGACGTGGAAATGCTGGCCTTTCCGGCGGATTTGACCTGGATAATTACATTGCTGTATGGCTTGGGGCCCTTCTATACAATACAGCAGCAGCATATACAGTGAGTTCGATGCAATACGAGTAGCAACATCGCCCAAGTGCAGTAAATATTTTACGCCTATTGCCAAACGCTCTATACTGTTCTCCCAATCCACTTCTCATCCCACTGTTTCACCGTCACTTGCCCCAAACTCTTTGCTTCCACAAACTGCCGGAGTTTACCCCGCAGCAAGTAGGTAGGAGTACAACTCCAGGCATGACAGAAACTATTGTTCCTCACATCACCATATGGACTAGTCTTGGCATCATTCGCATCGAAACACTCCCAGAAAGTGTCCGCACCAGCTTTCACCATCTTCCCCCAGTATGAGGTCATGACGTCAATACACTCCTGGTAGCACCCGACAGTTGCTAGAGCGTCGCAGACATGATGCCACAGGTACGGTGTTAATGGCTTAACCACATCTGGATGAGCCAGTGTCTTGAGAAGAGCAGTGCGAGCCGTTTGCTGCGGAAATGCTTCGGAGAGGACTAACCAAGCAGCAGAAGCGTACGACACCTGTGAGCTGGGCCCTGAGATGAAGACCCCGTCGTTAGAAATAAACTGCGACGCAGATGCAGTTAACGTCTGCACCAGCTCTGTGAATGGTTCTGGCTTTTGTAGAAGCTGAGCTAGCTTGTTAGCCGCTTTCAAGCAGTACAGAAGGACACCGTGCTCTCCTGCTGTGCGGTCAAGTTGTTGATCCCAGTCAAGGAACTTCCAATCATGCGAGTGGCCTGGATTGAAGGTGTTTGTCTCCGGATCCACATGTCCCAGGGCTCGGTTCAGGCATCCTTGGACGGTTTGCCAGAGTTCATGGCCCGTCTGGACGTCGTTGGATGCACACACATAGTCGTAGACGGTTGGCGCAAACAGCATATCGTAGTCGATTATGTAGTCTGTGGACGGCGAGAGCTGGGGCTGCTCGAACACACATGCAGGCAGCGAGCCATCCACCCGGCTCACGGCGGCAAAAAGGTAGAGGCATCGCTTGACCAGCTTGTAGTCTCGGAATGTGGAGTATGCTGCAAGGGCTTGCAGCCTCAGGTCTCCGATCCAGAGTCTCCGATCCCGGCGGGGCCCGTCTTCAAAGACCATCTGCATACAGTCTCGCAAAGTGGAGATACTGACGTGGTCGATGGTGTCCAGGATTGGGTCATTATACTTCACAATTTCGACTGGTGTATCCTGACTGATCGAACTGACACACTTGCATACGACGTCTGAAAAGCGAACTGTATACTTGGGAGAAACGTCGATCACCTGAACCCTAAGATACCTGAACGAATATCTTCTAGGAAGTGAGACGTCGGTTGGGCAGAAGTCAACGTTGATGGTCTCATCTGGGAGCCAGCTCGTACTCAACCAAGTGTCAACGTTCTTCATATCCATTGTAACATCAAACAATGATTCTCCAAAGGTGAGGTGAAGGCGGCAAGGTGCATCCATATTCGCACCTGTGAAGTCGAGGACGAAGGACAGATATCCAACCATGTGGATCCCAAAGTCCAGAACAAACTCATCGTTCTTCGTCCAGTTCAATGAAGGGAGCGACGATATAGAGTGATCGCTAGTCTTGGGCCGGACATGGAAGTATGCGTCGCTGTCGGGCTCAAACTCGACTATTCTTCGAGGCCGCCTAATCCACTCGTGCAGCGAGGGACGCAGGCTGTTGGCGATGTCCTCGAATCTCCTGTTCCACCTGGTCTCCGTTGTGCTTTCAGTCATATCCTTGGGTGGTTGCGCTGCCATTTTTCCTTTTTGAAATTCTCGCTACAAGAAGAATTCCGTGTCTGACATCTGGTATCCATGCTCAGCTTCGGCTGCCTAAGCTTCTCAATATATCATCAATGCCAAGGGATCTCGGGATATTCAAGTCCGAGCGAGCGCAGTCACTCGATTTTAGCGCTTCGGTTATGCAACTCTACCAGCTGGTATGTGCCTCACTAGGCCATTGTCGATTAGTTACAGACTGGCAACAGGTATTGACTAACATAATCTACCACATACAGTTCCCGTTAAGCTCCCTGCATACGTATCAACCAACATACCGTCGCGCGACGCTGCTTTTAAGTTACGCGACAGTGGTGAGCTTAGATTAGTCCAGAATACCAGAGGAGATAGGAGACTTAGAGCGACAAGGGAAACTTCGTGTGATGCCATGCCTGATCTTTCATCATAGTGGGAAGCAGACCGCAGCCCTTTTAATCATTCTGGGACACTCTGTGATTTATTGAGAGTGTGTACTTCACATACGAGAGCGCAGTTTCTAAGATAGTCCTTTTGGATACAACGTTATGTACCTTAGGAGGCTAGGAGGCTAGGAGGCTATGAGGCTATGAGGACACGTCGCTGCAGCTAAAGTCTTTGGCTGTTTGACGTTGAGGCGAACAGACCTATCGAACTTCTACTTCACCAAGTGCTACTCCAGACGCATGGCTGATGACACATCAGGCACTCCTTCACCTTCTACCAGTTTCGCACCTACAATTTGATCGACCGGAATCTCTGCCAGTCGCGAAATGATATGCTGCAGGGTTGGCAGCGATTCCCAGCCCAGCGCATCGATCGTGAAGGAAGCTTCGGTCGTTTTGCGTACACGTATCACCTTGGACGGTACCACCTTGGATTCTGCTGCATGAGGTACGAAGACTGGATACTCAGCCTCCGCCTGTCCTTTGCAATCGCGGCCGACCTTGGGAATATAACGGTGCACGAGGATACCATCGCTGGGTTCCCCACCGATAACACCGGGGTCATTTCCTGGGTCCACATCCTTGAGGTTTTCCAGGTGGAAGTGTCCCCAGACGGCGCCTTCCCAACTAGTCTGGAGGTGATAGGAACCGCGCCGTTCGCGTGCATCAATGGCTGTGTAGAGCTTGGGCATGCCGAGTTCCTCTCTGCCACTGATGATAGGATCGGCCAGGTTCTCAAACAGGATAGGCATGTATGTGCCCTTGACGACCTCGCCATTGGCTTTCTTGTATTGCACACCTTCAATGTAGAGTCCTAGATGGCGGTATCCGCCACCACCCAGCCAGTCCATTCCGTTCAGCGTTGTTTGTGAGAAACTTGCATAGGCTATAGTCCCAGGACTACTGAAGCTGTATGACTCGTTCGGCAGCAGGTTTTGGAGCAACGTGCGGCTGGTCCTGAAGCGGATTGATGCCGTCTTGAAGGTTGATCTCAACGACTTCACCGCACGATCTTGGCCATAAAAGTCCTGCCTTGGGCCGGGCATTGGCCCGAAGACGATGGGCTGACGCCAGTACATCCGCGGGTTCCTGGCCCAAAGATACTTGCGCAGAATCTGTGTCGAATGATCGAACTCGTCATGGCCATAGATGTAATTCACTATTGCTTGGGCTGAGATGAGTCAGCCAGAGCTTTTCCTGGAGGTCCAAAAACGGGGCAGGGGCTTACATTCAGCTGGTGGCAGCGGACCATGCGCGGAATCCCGTGTCATGTTCTGGACGGTGGTTGCTCGCTCGTGGCGGGCTTGGTTATAGAGCTTTAGACGCTCTGGAATCTCGTGCCGCTGAACACCATTCGACAGCATAACACCAAGTGCTACGCCATCCTCAATAGCCATGGCCCCTCCAGAGCCACGATAGGGCAAGAAAGGATGGGCCGCATCTCCAATGATAGCCATCGAACCTTCGACCCAGGTGAGAAGCGTGTCCATATCCAACAACGGCCAGATTCTCAGCGTTTCGGCCTCCGCCTTGCCAAGCAACTTAACCAACAGCGGGTCAAAGTCTTTGTACACCTCAATCAAAGCATCCTTGCCGGCCGACTGATTCCACTCCGTGCCTGTCTCAATGGCAGTCATTGTACTGGGGTGCAGGCAAACAAAGTTCAGGATCTCGTTGTTCTGACACGGATAGATGACCACTCTCCGATCAGGCGAGTCCCACATGTCGATCACACCACGATCCTTTGCGAGTTCTCGAGTTTCGGGGTCGTCCAGTGCCGCCTGGCGTGACATCAAGAACCGGAATGCGTTCCTGCCTGAGTCATAGGGTGCAATATTGCTGGTGTTGGGCAATTTAGATCGAGCAACGGAATGCACGCCGTCTGCGGCGATGACGACGTCACCCTGAACCACCTGTCCGTCTCCAAGTGTGACGGTGGCACGGTGCGGATCGATGTCAATCACTTTGCTGGAGGTGTGCAGCTCAGCGGGAATGCCGGGGCCTGGTGCCAGAGCAGCAGCCTTGAGACCTTCATGGAGATGAGCGCGGTGTACCAGAAGCCATTTCTGTGTGTTGGTTGTCAGCATCGCTGGGCATCAAGCAGGGCAATGAAAGCGACTCACGTTTCGCCACATGCTGGCGAGCTCCTTCACTGGAACGATTTGAAGGACTTTGCCGTCGGTTGAGCGCTCGCGAAGCTGTCAAGTCTTAGCATTTGGCCTTGCTTGACCTGGCCTACGTTGAGCACGAACCATTTCTGTTTCGACCGCTCCGAACTTGGTCGCATCCACCCCGAGCCGTAAAAGGACACTGTTGGCATTTGGGGAGATGTGAATCGCTGCCCCGATTTCATTCGCAAAACGGCTTCGCTCGAACAACTATGAACGTGTCAGACTTAAGGGTTCGCTCCAGATTCAGAGGAGAACGCCGGGTCACTCACGATGACGCGGTGGCCTTGTTGTCTGAGAGCTATAGCTGCAGTTAAGCCGCCAATACCAGCTCCCACTATTAGAATTTGGAGGCTATCCTGCTCGGTCCCGTTCAAGTCGTTGCTCCCCATGGCGGTTGAATCTCTTGGCCGGAACTTACAGCACGGAAGCTGTAGATGTAACTTTCCTTGACACAGGACCTCTCCCCAACGTAGCCTTGCTCCGCTTTATTTGAGAGAAGCTGAACGCAGAGCAGTGACATGCGCACCCTTCGGAAAACCTCATGCCATTGGCCCCGCATCATCAAGGGGAAATCGAGGAAACCTCGCGGCTGGCCATCGGCTCCGCATATCGGCTCCACATGCGGAGAGGGACAGAGGGCAGTCGCCCGCTGATGCGGACGTAAGCCCTTTGACGGAACGGATAGCGGGATTTAATTGTGTTTATAAATTAATTGTCACACATGCTATCGGGAGCGACACTTCCAGCCCTTTCATCTCAGATTCTCGAAGGCCAAGCGACGTCATGCCGAATCCAGTTCGTGAAGACATCACCACGAGGGATGATACTTCGTTCCCCTACATCTTTGAACAGAATGTCACTATCCAGTTGAAGGATGGCTCCGGTCTAGTGCGCTGCAATGTCTATCGTCCCAAAGACCTTGAGAGGGCTCCCGTTCTGGTCACATACGGGCCGTACGGCAAGGACATTCATTACCGCGAGTATGCATAGTTTTATTGCGCGGCTGTTTATGTGCCCAGATTGCTGACCCGGCTAGTTTCCACCCCAAGTCATTCAGCGAAGTCAACCCCGAGCACCGCTCGGAGCATTCCGCGTGGGAGACGCCCGACCCCGGTTTCTGGACCAAACACGGCTATGCGATTGTTCGGGCGGACGAGAGAGGAACAGGTCAATCACGGGGCAGGCTGGACACCATGTCACGCGAAACCAGCGAGGCTTTTTTCGACGTCATCGAGTGGGCAGCGGAACAGCCATGGTCGACCGGCAAAATTGGTCTGCTGGGTATCAGCTACTACGCGGGTAGCCAGTGGAGAGTAGCCGCGCGCCAGCCCAAGGGCCTCGCCTGCATTATCCCCTGGGAGGGCATGTCGGACTACTATCGGGACCGTTGCCGTCATGGAGGCATTCTGAGTAACTCCTTCATCAAATTCTGGTGGGACCGGCAGGTTGTCAGCAACCAGTACGGTCGCCCCGGCCGCGCAGCGCATAACTGGGGCCCTGATACCATTGAAGGCGACCTTCCGGAGGAGGAACTGGTGGCCAACCGACAAGATCAGACAATCGACAACGCCGAGAATTACTTCCGCGATGATATCTACTACGCGTCCAAGGAATACACACCGTCTGACATCAAGGTGCCATTGCTCTCCGTCGCAAACTGGGGTGGCATTCTTCTGCACCTGCGGGGAAATGTGGAGGGCTATACGCAGGCAGGCAGCGAGCTCAAGTACTTGCGATTCATCACCGGTCGACACGACCTCCCATTCTACTACCCGGAAGAAGTTGAGATTCAACGTAGCTTCCTCGATGCGTTCCTCAAGGGTGAGGATCGTGTCGGCTGGAGCAACGGAACGGCGCCAAAGGTAGACATTGTTCTACGCAAGGGCAACGTCGGATTCAACAATGCGGAAGCCGAGAAACAGTTTCCTCGTCGTGTTGAGAATGAATGGCCCATTGCTCGGACACAGTACACGAAGTACTTCCTCACGTCCGACCGTCAACTGGTCACTGAAGCCAGACAGGAACGACCGGTGAAGATCACCTACCGCGCTCTGGGAACTTTGGACAACCCCCGGCTTGTGCAATTCACAACTGCGCCATTTGAGCAGGAGACGGAGATCACCGGACATATTGTCGCGCATTTGAATGTGTCGATGAGCCCTGACCCGGGTGCCCCGACACCGCGGGACATTGATCTGTTCGTCACGCTGCGGTACGTCTCCCCCGAGGGCAAGGAGGTCTTCTATACCGGCACGGCAGGCGACCCGGTACCTCTCTGCAAGGGATGGCTGCGTGTCAGCATGCGAAAGGTGAACAAGGAGCATCGCCGTCATCGAAGCTATCTGCCCCATCGCGACTACTACTCCACCGATGTGCTGCCGGTGATTCCGGGCGAGGTGTACGGGGTCGATGTGGAGGTGTGGCCCACGAATGTGGTCGTGGAGAAAGGGGGCAAGATAGTTTTTGAGGTTTCGTCTGGGGACACCCAGGGCTGCGGTATTTTCCAGCATAACTCCCCGACTGACCGGTAGGCCACCTTTTCTCGCAGGTCTTTCTTTATACTAACTTGGACAGAGCACCGGAGAAATTCCAGGGTCAGAACCATATCCACTTTGGACATGGCGATAACTATGTGGTCCTGCCCATCATTCCCCCGAAGGCATAGACAGATATGGCTGAGATATGATAGTTGCATTCGTATGAATATACTCTAATTGCATGAGTCGGAAGATCCGGCTGTCGTTCCTAGATTGATAATCGTAGGATTCAGGAAGTAGACCCGCGGCGGAAGCGTCCCAACAGATCTCCGCTCCCGATGTGGTCCCGAGACAACAATAGTATGCCAATTGGAGTGGAACACAACATGAAACTACAGCATGAGGGATATAACTTACTTCTGTCCCCTCTGTACCTTACGAAAACATACTAGACAGAAACACAAGGTCCTCTAATTCCTCTAATTACACCCGTATACCAAACAATACTATCCAAAATGTCCTCCCAACCAAAGAACATTCGCCCCCTCAAACGCTATATCACCACTCACGATGCCTCCGGCAAGGCCATCTTCTCCAGCGCCCTGTCCGAGGACATGCCCGTAACCACCATCCCGGATGGCGCCGACTTCTCCCTCGCGTACACCTCCTCGCACTTCCCCGCCAAGTTCAACAACGAGGACGACATCCCCGAGTACGCGAACTACCTCTCGAACCCGCCTGGCATCGTGATCAGTACGGGCTCCGTGTGCCGGATCGTGGATATGCAGCCTGGGGCGACGAGTCCGATGCACCGCACCGTGAGCCTGGACTACGGGGTTGTGCTGGAGGGGGAGGTCGAGCTTGTCCTGGACTCCGGGGAGACGAGGCTGATGAAGAGGGGGGATGTCAGTGTGCAGCGGGGAACGAACCATGCGTGGAGGAATACGAGTCAGACAGAGTGGGCGCGGATGCTGTATGTACTTATGCCGGCTGAGGAGATCGAGATTGGGGGGAAGAAGCTGGGGGAGGAGTTGGGGCATATGGGGGTTAGGCCTAGTAGTTGATTCTGCTTCTGCTTCTGCTTCTGCCTTGTGAATGGATGGACGATTTTATTTTAATAGTTTGGAATTGTGAGAGAAAATGAAGTACTTGTAGAATGGTATTGGTTTGCTAGACGCGTACTGGACGGATCAGAGACAGATGCTGATGATTAAAACTCCCCCCCGATATCATACCGGAAGATCCGGTCGTTGATTCTTCCCCCTGTGAGCCTCCACAGGCGAGCGATAGACTATGAATAGTTAGTAGACCCTTTGGTGATGTTCATGAAACTGAAGCTGAACCGACCGCGTTCAACCACACCCCATGCAGCATCACCTGGATAAACACAAATTCTGCGGGATTGCTCCCCGCTGGTCTCTCGCTCTGGTCTAACCCATGGTTCGCAGGACGGTATGCTGGTACGCGACGGTAATTCGACGGCCAGTTGGCGGGTTGGGCTGCTTGCGAGATGGGGGCTCGTTCAGACAACTGGGGTACTTCGTTGCCGCTGTGGTGGAGTTCATAATCGGCGAGGATGGAGAGGGAGTTGGTGCTTGTCTGGGTAGTTGTAGCTGTTGTCGCCATAATTCGAGTTTGTAGTCTTCGGATTCTTGGTAATAGTCGAGACGAATGTATGTAGGATGTGGTTAGATCTCGACAGGATCACCTGTAGTCTTGCTCAGGAGGCAACATACACTCGGGCGATTCGGAAATCTGGCCTTGGGAAATGAACAGAGGCTAGGATGGGTCCCCCACATTTTTATTCTCGTTCGGAGATACAAAATCGAAGGATCAAGAAGACAAATTAAAATGATCAACTGAGCTTTTGGCCCTCGGGTTGTCCCCATTTGCAGCTCCCCCACCTCCCGAAGCTGGACTGGCCGACTGCACGCTGTGGCATAGGTCGATTAGGATATGAACATGGGAGAAATTTTCCTCTGAGAAAGCCATCTGGACAGTCTGAATCAGACTGTGGTTAACTGACATCGTGTCTTTGTAGTGACTGGACGGTCAGCCGCCGAAGCACCAATGGTCTCCTCGCAGTTCTCCCGGCTGCTCGCAGCAGAGATCGATGGTCGTACCCAAAACACCAGATATCGCCAGAATGAGTTCCATCGCCTCCAGTCGGCCGTCAGCCAGCACATCGATGAGATCTTAGACGCCATCCAGAAAGACTCCGGGAATGGACCCGAAGAAGTCCGCGCGGAGCTGTGTCTCGCGCTCAAGGAGATCCGCACACACTACCTGACACTGAATCTGGAGAAGGACCTTGAAGACGAGTATCGCGTTGTAGCTGGCAAGGACAATACGGACGCGCGGCGCGGCGCAGGCATCGTCTACATTGTCCCCAGCACACATACCATGTTTTACTCCATTGTCTCAGCGCTCAGCGCGGCATTGGTGGCTGGGAATTGTATCATTCTCGAGGTGGGTGTTGACTCTCTGAGAGAGATCAAATGAGAAAGACTGACGGTAGCAGTTGACGAAGAATACCATGGCGCTGCCAGCCGTGCTGCGCAGAATTCTCACCCAGGCCCTCGACGCTGATACCTTCGCCATCAGCGAGGAGAGACCCGATGCTGCTTTCCTCAGCAGGGTGCTCATGGTCTCCCAGACCGGTTCCGCGCCGCTCGCCGAGCGCAGCCTGCTCTCGCCTGCGAACGCGCGAACTGTGGCTGTCGTCGACAGAACGGCATATGTTCCAGCTGCAGCTGAAGCGTTGGTCGCCGCGCGCTTCGCCTTTGGCGGCCGGTCGACGTATTCCCCTGATATCGTGCTGGTTAATGAGTTTGCAATGAAGCAGTTTGTCGAGGCGGTTATCCAGCAGGCGTCCAGATATCTGGCTGGCCCGAACGGTGAGGCACGCCAGGGGGCGTCGAATCCCCGTCGGTTCGGTCCAAGCGCCTCGCTTCTGGATGCTGCGCATAAGGATACGGGTGCTCGCGTGCTTGTCTCTGGGTCCGGATGGGGGGTGGTGGAGGTCCATGATCGGTATGCTTCATCCCGTTGACAGTGGCCGCGGCTAACATTGACTACGATAGAAACTCGCCTCTCCTGACAAAAAAAGTGCAGGAGAAAGTGCTCATCCTTCATCCTGTAACAAGTCTAGACGACGCTATTGACCTTAGCAACGCGTAGGGCGCTCTTCTTTTCCTAGTCTATATTATCGCTGACGGTCTTCAGGAGCGGCCCACTGGCAGCGACATACGCGTTCGGCAGCGCCTCCGCAGCCAAATACATCACTCAGTTCATCGACGCCTCCGTCTCGTGGATTAACCACGTCCCCGTCGACATGCTCAGTACGTCCTCTATTCCGTTCCCTTCCATCCAGCTAACAGACTCAGTCGGCCCTGCCTACCCCATCAACACGACTCCCAGCACCGAAACCCGCTACACGCCCGCTCTCCTCCAGGTCCCCCGTCCTCAGTTCGTCACCGAAACAGACAACTCCGCCTTGGTGAAAAGTATTCTCGACCCCTCAGATGCCACGAGATCAGCAAACGCCTGGCGCGAGGCCCTTGCCCCCCTGCCGTCTACAGGCCAGCGCCCCGGCTGGAAAATCGGATTCTTCGAGCAAGGGCTAATCACCGGTGGGGTGATTACCCTTGCGATGTTGGCAGCGACGGTGTCGACTGTGGGTTGGTACACCTTTACGTATGTGAGGAGGTTGCGTGCTTAGATTTAGTTGGGGTACTGTGTAGTATACTTCGTTGAATCTATTGGTCTTCGGTATATGACACTTTTATCTTCAAAATCGAGGTTCTAATTCTACCTTCAAGTTTTCAGTGGTTTGTGGAGGATGTCAGGCCCTTATCAGATGGACTGGGACCACCTTTCGCACAAAGCATTTAAAGCACGCAACAACATTCAAAAGGAGATTAACTCCCACATGATAGGGAGCAGAATTATCTTGCTCTTAAATAACCATAACTCAATCCGATTATCACGGTAGAAAAGGTAGGCTAGAAAATTGAAGCGGATGATGACTTTGACAGCTTTGGCCGACAAGTACCTTTGGCTATAATGCAAAATCGGAATTTAATCGTAATTCACAGGCTGGTAGATTATATCCTCAATAAATGACTGGATATAGACTAGACAGAAATATCTTTGGACCACGACCCAAGAGTAAACTGCGAATTACACATGTTGGTCAGTTCCCAGCTCTCCGCACCCATGACAGCCGGCGACCCCGTATCCTCGAAATCGCCCATCGCTCCGGCCACAAACATTGCCGCCATAAAGTGGTCGTCCGTGGCATGCGCATCACGGTACTGAGGATGCTTCATCAACCGGGTCATCGCGCGCCGCAGCGCCGGCCCAGAGGTCTTCGTGATGACGTCCTCGACCGCCTGGCGGAACTCGAGCGCCCACTCCTCTGGCGGCGTCTCCATGGCGAAATTATCCCGGAAGCGCAGCATGGGTGCCCAGCAGTTGCGGTACAGATTGTGGACTGCGCCGCCGGTCCCGATGAGGAGGTAGTTATCGTAGCGGAGGGGCCGCAGCGTTGCGCCGACCTTCATATGGTAGTGTGGGTCGTACCGGGCGTTCATCGAGATGATGGTCGTCGGGGGACAACCGTTGGGGAACATGTGGATGAGGATCAGGTAGACGTCATGGATCCAGTCGAAGGTCGGGTTGCCGCTGGCGTTGAAGCCTTCCTTGGTGAGCATGTCGATGCATCGTTGGGCAGTCTCGAGGTCTGGGTTCAACTTGTAGTTGATGTATTTGTCCGGGTGGACGTAGGCCACAGGCGACTTGTCCGGGTTGGGGTTGGTTGCGACCTCGATCTTGTCGCCGAGACAGTCCCAGTGTGCGCCCTGACCGGTCAGCTTGTCGTCAATATTTGAAGTCTGAAAGTTGACTGACCATGATGATTACGCCTTTGATGTTGTGAGCCAGCGCTTCCTCACCAGTCCTCCTCCAGTAGTCTGCCGACTCGGATATCTCTCCCAGCATCATGGTCGAGCCATGGGAAAAGAAATGAACGGGTGTGAGACCTATCTTGTCAGCTATTATTCTGCGAATGCCGTCCAGAGAGCCTGCCATACCCATGTTTTGCTTTGAGTTGGTTGTGTGCTATACCGCGACAGTGATGGGCAGCCTTCGAGATTTCTCTCCGACATCATCGAATTCAAAAAACAAAGACATCACCTTGGAAAAGATTTTCTAGCTGCATTATTATCCGGCACCGACCTATGTCTAGATCTGCTACCCTAGTTTCCGGACATTGGACAGAGGTTGTTCGGGTATGCGCCTCCACATCCCGACGCACCTCCGCATCTCCGAATCTCCGCATATGACGGACTAGAGCTACAATGTGGACTTTTGATATCTTTACAATGATTACATGCCACCACTCCCGCCACCCCTTAAGTTGCACGCACTCCATGGATATACAAACACTATGTATTAATATTAAATCATTATCTAGGATTGATATTAAATCCATAGTATTCGATACCAAATCATGATCTAGTAGGGATATTGAGTGATTTAAATCACCATATAGTAGGGATAGTAAATACTGCTATACTTAGGTATATATATTTTAAATATGCAGTGTTAGTGGGTGGGTTCCGCTATGACCTTCTCTCTAATTATATATTCTACGTATATAGGGCATGACATTAGTATATAAGGATATAATATTCCTACTATATGGTGATTTGAATTATTTATTATCCCAATTCCCAACTATATGGTCATTCGAATCCGTACTATTTATTGATTTGAAATTTTGAATCCCTACTATACAGCAATTTGAATCATTCGATATCCGTACAAATCATGATTTGATATTGAATACTATGGATTCGATATAGATTCAATAATTTAGTATGTGGTAGTAGTGGCAATAGGTAATACATGCGGCGAACAGTAAATACTTCAAAAGTCCACACTGTAGCTACAGTCCCGCCGTATCCGCATTCTGACTTGGGCGGCCCCAAACGAGGACATCCGAATGACCAATCTCTGCACCATGACTTGCAGTGATTATAATCCTACCGATTGCCCTGCTGAATGCTGGCGGTGTATGAAGAGTGAGTGCTCTGAGGTTGAACTATTAATATTGAACTGCCTGTGCCATGAGATCTTCAGAACCAGCCTGACCAGGATTGGCATCCACTCTTTGGATCAGAGGAGCATAGCCCTGTTTTCTTTCAAGCTGGGAAGCTGAATGAAATTGATTGTCAGCTGCATTTAGAGTACCATTAGTATGGACCTGTAGTCTCGTTGCAAAATAAAGTCAGAACGGTTAGAGTGAGCCTCAGGCAAACAGCCATGGCGTCGGCAATTCTGCTTCCCCGCATATTCAGCATTTTAGCTTCATCCACCCCAGACTTCCCCATTTCCATCATTTCTCCTCGTTCATCATCCGCTACTCACAGCTGCATATCCGAATTTCTTCTGTCTGACGATCTTTATGTCTCGGACCAATCCCTCCCAAGTAGAGTTTCCTCATAAGATTCATGTATCTTCGCCATGGCGACTGACTCCCCGCTCCCCATTCTCGACAACTCTCCCCACAGCTCCCTCGCCGGGCAGCGCGACGGCTATTTCCAGTGCGGTTCCTGCGAAAAAAGATACAATCGAGCCGACCACCTAATCCGACACGTTCGAACCCGTCAGTTCTTTTCATATAGACACTGCTGTCAATGCTGCCGGCTAACTTCCTGTAGATACCCGCGAGAAACCATATGTATGTGACGTCTGCAATAAAGGCTTCGCCAGGCCGTGAGTTGTCTCTTGAAAAGTTTATGCCCCAACAGAAAAGTTACAGCAAAATTGTGTTGTCGAGACTGAATCTGTTGCAGGGACCTGATGAAGCGACACGCGGCCGGTCATATTCACCCACGCGACAGCAAACGAAGGCGCCTCTCCTCCTATCCCAAGAATGGTCGTGTGTCGCAGGCCTGTAAGACCTGCGCTGCATCGAAACTCAAGTGTGACGACGAGAAGCCCTGTCGCCGATGTCAGGAGAAGAATCTGGTCTGCCATTGGGCGCAGGGTGTCAGTTCGATCGACGCATCCCCTCAATCACAACATCAAGGTGTGTGCGAGAGCATTCAGTTGACAAGGTCCACGAGCTAATGGAATCAATACAGCATGCCAAAGCGACCAGGCGCCACATCTCCCTGTCGATGCAGCACAGGTGCGCACCACATTCTCAAGCCCGATCGACGGGCAAATAAACCACTATCCAAACCAGATGGTCAGTCCGAATGCGCAGATGAACAATTACCTCCCGGTGGGGCTTCAATCAGGGTTGCCTACGATGGATCGCGACAGTGGCGTGTTCAGCGTCGACGGTACCTTCTTTCCCGACTTTATCCCGGACTCACTGATACCTTCATTGACTCGAACGAGCGATCTGGACCCGCTGCCAGTCCTTCCACAGGACTCTATCCACAGCGTTTTTGACCACAATGTTGACTTCGACTTCGATTTGACCGACATGGATTATGGTCTCATTGACCTTTTCAACTCTCGGGGCGCTGTCCATCATAACGCCCACAATAGCGACGGAGCCAACGAGCATGGTGATGCGGACAGCGGCATTGCCATCGGTGCCGAGGCGTATCATCGCTCATCTCTGTCCGCGTGGAAACCCGCCCACGAAGATCATGCGTTTGCTGACCAGGAAAATCTGTCTGTCCCGGAGACGATTGACAGCCCTGAGGCTAATTTCAGACCGGATCGTCAGATGGTCTCGGAACGGTTGTCCCCCAGTGGCCGTGATCTCATTTTTGGCCTGGTTCTGCAGACCAGCCAGCGAGCCAACCTAACTCGCATCATGAAATCCTTCCCGAGTACCCAACTGCTGGACAGTTTGATTCAGTACTATTTCGAGTCCCAAAGTCATGACATAGACTCCTGGATCCACGGGCCGACCTTTCGGATGAATGACGAAGCCCCCGATATGCTTGCCGCTCTGGCCGCTGCTGGAGCCGCTCGATCAACCATCCCGACCATCCGCAGGCTAGGTTATGCCTTGATGGAAATAGTGCGCCTCCAGATGTCGGTAAAGGTTCGTTGGTGTCTGTAACTCCTGGCGCGAAGAAACCAGCTAAAGGTGCTCACATGTAGTACGAGAGCGACAATAGCACCACACGCGATCTGCGCGCCTCGCAGACGTTTGCTCTGACCATTGATGTCGGAATATGGAGTGGCAACGCACGGAGGACGGAGATTGCAGAAAGCTTCCAGCAGCCTCTGGTCACGGTTTGTCGGTCTGAAGGACCTTTTGATACGAGTTCACTGACCTTCCTAATCATAGATGATGCGACGCGGCTTACGTTTTCGACGCTCGGTCTATTCCAACATCGCCCCGAGCCCCGACGACGATGGAGAGATTCTGGAGAAAAAGTGGCGGGATTGGGCTCATTCCGAATCATTCAACAGGTAATAGCTTGCCTGCAGCTGGACCAACTGGTTTACTGATTCGAGACAGACTCGTGCATCACATGTTTCTGCATGATGCCCAGTCGGCGATGATGTTGAACGTGAACCCAATTATTTCATACTCCGAGCTGGAACTTCCTCTGCCTGCTCCTCGCTCGTTGTGGGAGGCGAAATCTGCCAAAGACTGGAAGGAAGCGTACTTGGCGAGTGGACTGTCGAGCCGTGGCCGAACGCCCTCGTTGGTTGACACTCTACAAGACATGTCCCAGTTGTCGGCATTTCAGTCACAAATCGATCTTCAATTGTCCACCTTGGCCGTCATCCACGGTCTCTGTACGCTGATCAGCGAATACCATCGCCACAAATTTATAGCGAAAGGCCATTCCAAACATTGGAGTGCTTTGGTAATCAGTTCCCGACATCAAGAGTTGTCACAAGCACTACAACATCTACGCATGCTTTGTTTCGAGATGTCTAGCGCTCTCGGGCCCGGGATTGTGTTGGTCTTTGAGCTCATTTCCATGTTCCTCCACATGTCGCTGGAGGAACTACAGCTGTTCGCAGGCAAGGAGGATAAGAACGAAGCCCGTCGGGTATACCAGAGCGCGCTCGAGTGGATCGGCAGTATTGACTCGCGACGAGCGATCTGGCACGCCGGCCAAGTGATACGGGCGGCCAAAGTCATGCCTCCGGGGTCTTTGACTGGGTTCTTTGCGTTGGGGGTGTACTACGCTAGTCTCGCGTTTTGGTCCTACAGTGTCGTATCGAAAGCCAAAGATTCTCAAGCGGTCGTCGTCAGTCCGCCATCGGATCCGCACTTCCGCGGTCCCTGGCCTACAGTCTACCTGGACGGTGAGGAAACGACCGACGTGCAAAGGTTCATCTCTTTAGGGTGCGGCTGTCCGGCTTTGCAGACTCCAAGTGGTGCTGCTGTCATCACTGACCCTGGTCAGATCATGGATGCAATTCAGGGTCGTCTGCAAGGCGATGCTCACCATGATAATCTACCCCCATTGGTCCAGGGTCTTTGTCAGTTGATGTGCGATCTGGGCAATGCAGCGCGATCCAAGACTTATGTCTCTACATGAGATTAGTAGGTTTATTAGAGTACCTCTTTAATTTTTCTATTTCTTTGTTTGGGCAGTTTGTGGCTGCAGAAGTGTATGATATGAGATACCCAAGTATACAACAAGGTCAAATGATTAGTTTTGCTTTTTTCCTTTCAGCATCCGCCCCTGATGGGAAATGAACCTCATGGCCTGACCCCGGTCTGACGGAGTGATGGGCTAGATGTCCTTGGGCCAGCATCCCAGCGTGAGCAGCGATTCGGTCATCCACAAGAAAACTTTTTGTTTTTAGTTTCTGATCCGCTTATCTGATTGATAACCCGCCACTAATTGAGGGATTTCCTGAGTTTTCTTTCTCAGTTATCCGATCAAATCGATGCAACGTTTGTTGCTGGATGACAATCAGGATGGACAGGTCTTTCCGCATGCGGACGGCCTCACGACGAACCATCCGTCATCTCTCCTCTTGACTCTACAACTTTCTCAATTTCTTCAAGGGTGTCGGCTTCACTTTCTTCACTTTCATCATTTTCTCATCAGATAAGATGAATTCTGCCGACTAAGCTCCTGCTTGCTTGATCCAGGGCTTGCTGAGCATGATTAAGAGAGGTTTCCTTCTTGTTAAACTGACTCTGCAGCTGCATGAGCTTGCTTTGTTCTTCCTTAATCATCCAGATCTCCTCATTATTCAAACACTGTAGTTCCTAGACTATAGTAGATAGTATCTTATCCTTTTATCTTTCTATAGCATCTGTGACTTATGCTTTCCTCCCTCTTTGAGAAGCTCCTCCTAGAGAGATATGTTAGCATCCCCATCAGGTAGTGTTACTCTTATTAGGTTAAATATTCTGGTAACCTGTGAGTAAGCTAGCTAGGGTTTATCCCCTAGACCAGGAATACCGAATACTATATATAGTGTTAAAGTTCTATAAGTACTAAAATAACTAAATCATCCTAGAAAGGCACCTAATATATCTCCTCCCTGCATTAGAATAATAGGGTAAATACAGAATAGATAGGAAGCTCTCATCTTTAGGCAGAAAAATTAAAAAGATGGACTTGTTTCTATTCCTTCCCCAAATATTTAGATGCTAAAAAAGCCCCTAAGTTTATTAGGAGGTGCCTTATGAATAATCATCGGATTTTTCATAGGCAGATAATACGGAATGACGAGGATATCATCGCGTACAAGGCAGGTCTACATCCATGACTTGAATTACTACGATTCCATACTGTGAGCTCCAGGCTATTACAACGGACCGCTGACGTACAGGTTAAAATCAAGGTGAAGACAAAATGATAACCAAGGAGCCGATGTGAACTCCTCTTTGCAGTACTCCACAAACAAGTTTGGCTCATGCGGGACAACAAGGCTTGTTTGTGAAACAGAGGATCAGTAGTTCCCTTTTGTTGAGCAACTTAAGCTTGACTATTTCGGTATGTAAGCCAGCCCAGACTTCACTTTTGAACCCAATCTGGTGTTCCATTAAGAGTGCATTCTTAGCCGGGTGGCTGAAGTCAAACTCAGCCTACATTGACCAAGGTGGCGTTAAGCTACATACTTTCGTTGAATTCTGCTTGAGTCACGCAACCGCAGCCCTTAGAGAGATTTGGATAACCGCAACATCATGTATTCTCATAATTAGTATTTCTTCCTGGTGGTACGGAATAAGAGATAATATGCTGCTTCGTAATCTAAAGCTTTCCATTTGACGAACGCATTGCAGTATAACAGACGGCAATCACATCACTTGTTTCCCAGGAAGGCGTTGATCGCTACTATGTCGATCATAAACTCCGATACAACAGCGAACTGCGAGCGACCTTTGTTTTCAGACATATACACAGGGATAAAATAAAGATGTGTGGCTTCGGAAGCTGTCCCACATTCCAGCATTCCACGGCGTGGCTGCTGCGGCCCTCATCCCTTGGCCCGCGTCCCTCCATTGATACTCGATAAGAACAGCATCTCGACTCAAGCACTAGGTAACATAAACATTTGCTACAGTTAGGCAAGTAACCAGAGTCAATTACACAATAAGCTATGGTAGCATACGCGATTGTTGGTTATCAAGGAGGAATACAAAATGCAGGTCTGGATGTGCAGGGAGAAGCCGTAGCATAGCACCCCATGTTCGATCCTCTAGCACGACACTTCTCCGGTTCTTAATTTAGAGATCTGACATCAACTGGATACGCGTAATAATATCCAGCAGCCACGTGGAAGGAATCGGTTCATGTATGTTCCCGAGAATATGGCCTGGCACATTCCTGTACGTTCTCGGAATAGACAGTCTGTCGCTTGCATTATGCTCACTTCCTACGTGGTTGATATTTGAAATTATCTTGTAGCCAGCTTCAGACTAATTTCGCTGAGTATACGAAAACAGTCACCACAGGCCATGTCAGAATCGCCTGCGGAAGGTCAATATACTTGCCACTATTTGGATGTCGGGCAAGGGGCACGTCATGATATCCGTTTTCTACATCTTATGGACACAGAGAAGGTATAAAGATGGCTCGATGGCCATGACCTCGAGCTCATTCAATATCAACCATTTTTTCATAAGATCAATTGAGAATCAAGTTCCAATCTCCAGATATCCTCTCGCATCGTCCCTTATTACTCTCAGTCGCATACTCAGGTACTTTCACCTACTCAAACCATCCATCAGTCACTAAGACTTCCCAGACTACCCTCAAAATGCACTTCATCTACCAAGCCCTGTCCGCCCTGGCGGCCTCTCTCCTCTTCTCATCCGTCACCGCAGGGATCGCGCACTGCAAAGTCGGAGAGGCGTGGCCCGATACCTCCAACTGCCACAACTTCTACGAATGCGCGTCCGGAGGCGCCCCCGTCCTCAAGACCTGCGGCCCGGGTACTGCCTACTGCCCGACGACGGGTGTTTGTGTCCACGAGGAAACCGTCGCCAGCTGCTTCCACAGGGGTCATCACTCTGAGAAGGAATAGGTGTACTTGAGTTGCGCGTGTTTACTGCTATACTAGAAGATGTATAATCCATCACATTGGAGACTGGATTGCATCTGTTTCTGTTTTGGATTTCATACCATGTTGTGATAGAGGGAGATAGACTGGGTTGTGTTATTAGAACTGTTTTTGATGTTGAGGCTAATCATCGAGAATTCATGTCATTCATACATACATCCCAACATTCATCCCACCCTTTAGGCTTCTGGCCTGAAGATGTACCTTGCCCTGATCGCTTCTAAATAGATCTATAGAACTTCCATTGCGCAGCAGTTGGACTAACGTAGATATCGTGCAATATAACAGAATAACCAGCAAAATTGTAAGACTTATCAGACAGTATAGGCATTAACGGCGCACCTCATAACAACCGAATTTGTTCCCCTCTGGATCGCTGAACTTCATAAGCGAACCATACGCACTCTCCGTCGTCTTCGCCTGAATGACGCTTCCGCCTAGCTCGCTTACCCGTTTCTCCGTCTAACCTAGTCAGCATTTCTTCATCAAACAGGTAGATGAGCTGACCAATTCAAGAGACTCGACAATATAATAGACGGTCACACCGTGGGGCCCCGACTGCTCTGCTGCGGCTCCTGACCCATCCCGAGCCATTCTGACGATTGCACCAGCAAGTCCTACATCATCAGCTTCCAACATACATACGGAGGAGGAAATTACCTCTAGGTTCTGAGAATTTAAAGTGTCGCATCTGAGTCCCATCCTCAGTCGCTTCACCGTGTGCTGGTTCCCATTCCCACGATGGGAACAGAGACGCATAGAATGTCTGCTGTCATTAGAACCCGGCTTTCTCGTGTCTTATCGACTAACCTTGAGCTTCTCTACGTTCTGGGCGGGTATCTCGACGAAACAGGGGCTGCCTTCTGGGGGCGGATGCCATTGTTGCTTCGGTTGAGTGTTGAGTCTTTGGGTCGCCATGTATGCTCTTCGAAAATTCCGTACTTGGATATGGTAGGACTGTAGGTTCTGAACGGGACGAACACGGAGCATCTTTATTCTCAACATTTCCTGAAGTGTTTTGTTCTGTCTTGGCTTGGTTGCAGGGAATCTAAGCTTTATACATATGCCACTTCGTATTCGGCCTCGGGCCAGCCAATAGTTACATTGTTATTCTCCGGATGAGTCATTGCACTCGATGATGTCCGAATAGGTACAATGCATCATCAAGGAAAGAATGCTACTACCATTCCACAAGACGAACATTTATAATGATGCTGTAGTATGAATGTTACACTATCAGTGAATAGGAGCAAGTGAATCCCAAGTGCGGGGTTCTCAGTATATAACTTGGCACATCTTCTGCATTCATTACGACTCTTGTACAAAGTATCCAAGCTTCCAGCATACGTCTTAAATAGCAGATGTCAACATGCCTCGTACTCGTCCCCGACGACTCAACCACCTGCAAGGCATCAATGTGGACCAGATGGCCCAGATTGCCGACGCAGCCAGCAACGACTACCTCCGCCTCGAAAACCTAGACGTCAACATTCCGCCGGATCCAGAGGCTCTAGCTTACACGCAGCACGCCGTCACCGACGACGCATGTAACAGTTACCTCCCATTCACCGGCAAAGCCGGCCTGAAAGACGCCGTAGCCAGACACGTCTCGCAGCTGTCTGGCATGGCGTATTCAGGCGAGCGCAACTGCGTGATCGCCGTGGGCGGGCTATCCGGCATTCTGAACGTTCTACTGGCAACCATCGAGGAAGGCGACGAGGTGATATTAACGGATCCGACTTATCGGGGGCTCGTCAATCGGGTTTTGCTCGCTGGGGGCGTCCCCAAGCTTGTGCCCTTTACATTCCAGCCAGGGAAGGAGTGGAGGTTAGACCAGGCCGCACTACGGGCGGCTATTACTGATAAAACTACGGCGATGCTGCTCATGTCGCCGTCCATGCCAAGCGGGGGCTACTTTACTCTAGAGGACTGGGCTCTTGTTGCCGAGATTTGTGTGCAGAATGACCTGCTTCTCATTCTGGATGCTGCGATGGAACGCCTGGTCTTTGATGCGCGGCCGGTGATTCACCCTGCTAGTTTACCTGGCATGTTCGAGCGGACTGTTACTGTAGGCTCGTCCGCGAAAGAGCTGCGGATGATCGGCTGGCGTGTTGGCTGGATCGTGGGACCAGAGGACCTCATCAGCGACATTGCGGCTGTGTCTATGGCCAATGTCGTTGTGCCCGTGGGGATCGCCCAGGAAGCCGTGGCTGTTGCGCTGAGCAGGTCATCAGAGACCATGGCGCCGTATGTGGCTGAACTACAAGCGCGACGGGATCTTGTCGTCGCGGAACTCGATGGATTACCCATTGGGGTCCCCGCGGGCGGATGGAGCCTGCTTCTCCGGGTGAGCGATTTCGGGCTGGACGGGAGCAATGCGGCGAAGCGGTTGCTGGAACAGGGTGTGTGCGCAACTGCAATGGATGGATGGGGAGAGGTGCACGGGAGCCAGTATATCCGGTTTGTGTTCTCCAATGAGACTATTGAGAGGCTGAAGGGGCTGGGTGTCAAAGTGAAGAAGGCATTGGGTATTCCCAGTGATTGAACCGCGGCTCATCCGGAAGGGCAAGAGTTAGACTGTTTTTTCCCAGAATAACTCTGATAAAGTTTGGCTGGCGGGCATGTAAGCTCTCTCCAGTGTTAATTCCGTACACAATGTCATCAACGGATTTACGGAGTATACGTCTTATTTCCGCAGTGACTGATGTCACTGCAATCAGACTTCCCGTCACATTCCACATATAAAAGGACACTAGTGTACTGCCCGTCATGACAATAACAATCGCATTGAAGCCTCTCAATTCGTACAATCGTCATGCCTACCCTTCCAACTCGTCCCCTGGGCAAAAACGGCCCTCAAGTCCCCCGACTCGGCTTCGGCTTAATGGGCCTGAGTACCTTCTACGGCACCGCCAAACCCGACCCTGAGCGACTCGCCCTGCTCGATGCTGCATATGAGCTGGGCGAAATATTCTGGGACAGCGGTATGTACCTCACCCAGTTCCGATGAATCTCACTAATGGAATCCAGCCGACATGTACGGCGACAGCGAGGACCTCCTCGGCAAGTGGTTCAAAGCCAACCCCTCCAAACGAGACCACATCTTCCTCGCAACCAAATTTGCGAACGGCATGACACCAGACGGACAACGCTTCGTCGATTCCTCACCCGAATACGCCCGCGAAGCATGCGATCGCTCCCTCGCCCGTCTCGGCGTCAAAACCATCGACCTCTACTACTGCCACCGGCTCGACCGCAAGACCCCCATCGAGAAGACCATCGAGGCCATGGCACAGCTCAAGGCAGAAGGCAAAATCAAATACCTAGGTCTGAGCGAGTGTAGCGCAGACTCCCTGCGGCGCGCGCACAAGGTCCACCCCATCACCGCCGTGCAGATGGAATACTCGCCCTTTGCACTGGAGATCGAGAGCCCGCAGTACCGACTTCTCGAGACGGCGCGCGAGCTCGGCGTCGCGGTTGTGGCGTACTCGCCGCTGAGCCGGGGGTTCTTGACTGGGGCTATCACCTCGGCGGATGATTTCGAGGAGGGCGATTTCCGCCGGATGTCGCCGCGGTTTAGCAAGGAGAACTTCCCGAAGAATTTGGAGCTGGTTGAGAAGCTTAAGGCCGTTGCGGCGAAGAAGGGGGTCACGCCGTCGCAGTTGACGTTGGCTTGGTTGATGGCGCAGGGGGACGATATCTTTCCTATTCCGGGGACGACCAAGGTTGAGCGGTTGAAGGAGAATCTGGGCAGCTTGAGCGTTGAGTTGTCTCCGGAAGAAGAAAAGGAGGTTCGGTCGGCATGCAATGCGGCAGAGGTTGCTGGCGCTCGGTATCCTGAGAATTTTTCAGCGTCATGTTTTGCGGACACCCCTGCTCTATAATGTCACCATAAGTATATACATGTTAAATGAGCTAGCCCCGCATTTCGATTTCAAATAACTATATATATAACGTTAAACGCGGGCTATTGAAATTGCAGCCAATCGCATTCTGCATGTCTACAGGCATACCAAGTATGTGTATGGGATGTTTGTGCAACGATATATCTTCCACGTATCGTATACTTTCCAGTTCGTACACCGTAACATTTGATTCTCCCTAGTAGCTTTAAAAGAGCTGGTACTAGCCTTATAGTCTATCGCAGCCAAAACACTCAACACCGATATTTTAGACAACCGTACCAGCTGCCTAATCCTCGATAGATGGGGTAGAAGACACTTGTCATGCGGTCATGCCTGAGAACACAACATGACACATAGACATCGACGCATGGACCCTGTCTCTAGTTCGTGGTTTTTTTATCAAGTAGCGTAACAGGACCAAAGCCACTCATAGCATATCAGGGGCCTCAGGGCAACGATCTTAGTAACTACTGGTTCGGGATCTCCCCGGTTGGCGGCGAGCGCCGTCGGGATGACAAGATGTGGGGCGTGGAAAGCGAATGAACAGCTCAACAAGAGAAAAGTGGGTAACGTATTTCACAAGCGAGCGTGACACACAAGCGAGCGTGACACCTAACGCGTTTTGGACGGGACCAAAAATCTCATCTAATTCAACTACGAACCATGCCTCCAAAAGCACGTCAAAATTTAAATAACTCTATTGAGAAAGAGGGGAGGGTCCTACTTGCAATATTAGCTATTCAAAAGCAAGAAATTCGCAGTATTCGTGAAGCTGCATGTGTTTTCGATATCTGCCATGAAACTCTACGTCGACGACTTAATGGAAGAACTTCACGCTCAGAAATACGCGCCAATAGTCATAAACTGACTCAAAATGAAGAGGAATCGCTTATACAATGGATTCTTTTGCTAGATTGACGTGGAGCAGCCCCCCGACCGTCCCATATATGAGAAATGGCTAATATTCTTCTTGCTGAGCGCGGTACGACACCTACTCAATCAGTTGGAGAGAATTAGGTTACCAACTTCATTAAACGACGTGATGAAGTGAAAACACGCTATACTCGATGCTACGATTATCGACGAGCAAAATGCGAAGACCCTAAAGTGATTAAGGAGTGGTTTGACCGCGTACTTATCACTATAATGCAACATGGGATTGCACAAGAAGATATCTATAATTTTGATGAAACTGGCTTCGCTATGGGCCTAGTAGCTACTGCACGAGTAGTTACTAGAGCTGATTACTATGGGAAGGCCTCTCTCATACAGCCAGGCAATCGGGAATGGGTTACTTCAATCGAGTGTATCAACTCTACTGGTTGGGCGCTTCCTCCATACATTATCTTTAAAGGAAAGGTCCATATAGAGGGTTGGTATCAAGATTTTAAGCTCCCACGCGATAGCAGGATTGAAGTTAGTCCTAATGGATGGACTACTGATGAGATAGGCCTTCGCTGGCTTAAAAATCTCTTTATTCCTGCTACTTCTAGTCGGACGACTGGGAAATACTGTCTTCTAGTTCTTGACGGCCATGGCAGCCATCTTACGCCTCAATTTGATCAACTATGCAGTGAGAATAATATTATTCCTATCTGCATGCCAGCTCATTCTTCCCACAAGCTTCAACCTCTGGATGTGGGCTGCTTCGCGCCTTTAAAAAGGCGTATGGGAGCTTAGTGGAGCAGAAAGCGCGCTTAGGAATCAATTATATTGATAAACTTGATTTCCTAAAGGCCTTTCCACAAGCTCGCGAAAGCGCTTTTCAAGCAGAAACTATTTGAAATAGCTTCGCAGGCGCTGGCCTAGTTCCATTCAATCCAGATAGGGTGCTCAGTCAGTTGGAGATCCAACTAAAGACCCCTACACCACCAGGCAGTCGATCAACCAATTTAGCGCCTAAAACGCCCTATACTATTAGGCAGCTAGAGAAGCAGGCATCTGCTACAAAGAAACTACTTAGGGAACGCGCTCACAGCCCTTTACCTTTACTAGAATCGCGATTAGACAAGATTATTAAAGGTCATGAATTGACGCTTAATGAGCTTGTTCTTGCGCGGGAAGAAATACGCAGATCTCGCGCCGAGAATGAATAGAAAGGTCAAAAGCGAAAGCGCTCTACTAGGCAGCTAGCTATTGCAGAGGGCCCAGCTATTCAGGAGGGCTTAGAGCTATTCCAGCATGAGAATAAGGTGGATAAAGGTCAAGATGCGCTTCCTATAGATCCTGCACTTTCTGCAGTTGGGCCGCGCGTACGAGCGCCACCGCGCTGCAGCGATTGTCATATTCTAGGACATAAGTGATTGCAATGTCCTAATCGAGTTCCTAATTAATTTTTAGATAGAAATGCAATTGTTTGGTTGATAGAGGCTCTAGTATTTAGCCCATAGGCAGGAATTGGCGGGCGGTCTCACGCTCGCTTGTGTGTCACGCTCGCTTGTGAGATACGTTATAGATCAGCTAGAGTCAATTTCTGCTAGAGACTTGTTGCAAACATATCCTATTTGGGTCATCCTCTTAACCTTCTCCCCGTTTTCTCTTGTTCAAGGATCGGCCGGGTATCAGAAATCCGAGGTGATCCAAACCTAATTGCTGATTTGGATAAACATTATATGCACTAGATAGCCACTTAATTGGGAAGAATTGGGTCTTCATTGGCTTTGCCCATTTTATACGTGGACTAGTGATTACCGAAGTCTGATGTATTGAGGATTTCAACACACAGGAAGAGATGAGAATATGGCTGCTGCCGAAAAACAACCAAACAGCCTGTACAGGCCCCGTATCCAGACAGAAGGACAATATTCTAATGATTCCATTGACGAAAAGTTCCCCGAGGGGGGCCTGCGGGCCTGGCTGGTAGTAGTCGGATCATGGTGTGCAATGATTCCATCAATGGGTCTTTTGAATACGATAGGTGTGCTGCATGCATGGACAGCGGAGCATCAACTCGCCCAATACTCTCCCTCGAGCGTTGGGTGGATATTTGGTGTGTTCAGTTTCTTCTTGTACTTTGGCAGTGCCCAAGTCGGTATGTAGGCCCTGCCTCGCGTTCGATCCCTTCTAATGATTACAGGCCCCATCTTTGACAGCCGCGGCGTCCTTCCAGTTGTCTTGCCAGGATCTATTGGCATTGTGTTGGCCGTTTTCTTCTTCAGCGAGAGTACCGGTACGTCCTTTATGTTCCCTCTCTCCTGTCTAGTATGCAGGCAGGCTGACAACGACAGAATACTACCAAATCTTCCTTTCCTTCAGTGTCCTCGGCGGCATATCCTCCTGTTGTCTCTTTACTCCAGCCATCGCAGCCGTCGGCCACTGGTTCAATGTTCGTCGCGGTCTGGCTACAGGGATAGCCTGCACAGCAGGCGGACTAGGCGGAGTCTTCTTCCCCTTGATCATTCTCTACCTCGGCCCTACGCTTGGATTCACCTGGGCTCTACGGATCATTGGAATCATCTGCTTCGTGCTGTGCGCACTTGCCTGTCTTTTACTTCGCACACGACTCCCGCCCAACCATCAAGCCGGAATGGCGGTTGACTTCAAAGCCCTCCGCGAGCCCAAGTACGCAGTCACCACGCTGGCAGTCTGGCTGGTGGAGTTCGCCGTCTTCATACCGTACACCTACATCTCCTCGTACGGACTCCACGCCGGCATGGACTCGTCTCTCGCATACAAGCTAAGCGTTTTCCTGAACGTCGGCGCGATCCCCGGCCGCGCCTTGCCAGGGTTGCTCGCTGACCGCGTCGGCCGGTTCAACATCATGTCATTGACGGCGCTAGTATGCGCCGTATTGACCCTGGCGCTGTGGTATACCGCCGGTGATAATGACGGCGCCATCATCGCCTACGCGACATGCTTCGGGTTCTGGAGCGGCGCGGCGATTAGTTTAACCCCGGTGTGTATCTCCCAGGTCTGCCGGACGGAGGACTATGGGAAGCGCAATGGGACGACCTTCACGCTGGTGAGTATAGGGACGTTGACGGCGATTCCTATCGCGGGTGCGATCCAGGAGTATAACCATGGGGAGTACTGGGGGTTGATTGTGTTTGGAGGGGTGTTGTATCTGGCGTCTTTTGTGGCGTTTGTGATTGCCAGGGGTGTTGCCGGGGGTTGGCAACTGAAAACGAAGTTTTGAGCTTCCTTGATGTGTTGGTAGAGGCTAGAAAAAACTGCATCATCTGTGCCTTGACACAATAGCTCCAACTTCCTAATCGGGCAGGCTTCTAGAAGTATTCCATACTGAGACATTACTAACCTGATACAGCTAATGCCAAGCCCCTGTAATCTGAATAGACCAATCAGAACGAAGCTGTGTGGGTTGTCGAGGCTCCGCATGAGCTTGTTCAAGGTAGGAATTGTATCGGATGGCCGTCAGTAGAAGAAGTAAGGGATAGAAGTTATGTATATTGTATTTCTGTGGTATGCGAATGACGATCTCCTCCATCTGATCAAGGCTTAAACCTTTTGATCTGCGGGATCCCCCCGCGTAGACGGAAGCTGGAATGAGGCGGTGCAATCCTTCAGGGCCCTTTGACGCGGATCGCCCGGAGGAATTATCCAACAGACACTTCCTCTAACCTACACCATGTATGACAGACAATAGGCCCCATGAGACGCAAAACACTGCGCTCTGTCTTCCACCTCACCGTTCTGAGCGGTATCTTCCTCCTCCTCTTCCTCAACCGCCCAACCTCCCGCATCAAAACCTTCCCATGGACACACATCCGCTACAAATCCTCATCCCCCATCCCGCCGTCCCGTGGAAAATGCCCCGGCCTGAGAAAAACCACCAAACCAGCCCTGGTGGTCTCGCGCGTCACAGCAGACGGTGACCCCTCCTGGCTCGACCCCCTCTCCAACATCTACCACCTCTGCATCTACACCGTCGACAGTCCCAACCCCACCGCATCCACGCTCCAAGTCCCCGCAAACCGCGGCCACGAGGCAATGGCCTACCTCACCTTCCTGATAGACAACTACGAGTCCATCCCCGCCGCAGGCGCCGTCTTCGTACACGGCTCCCGCTTCGCCTGGCACAACGATCACCCGGCCTACGATAACGCCGCGCTCCTCGCCTCGCTCAACATCCCCGCTGCGCTGGAACCACACGGGTACCATAATCTCCGCTGCGACTGGAGCGTGAGCACGTGCGCCGCGTCGGCCGCGCCGCAGGGCAGTCTGGAGAATCGGGTACAGTCTGTGCTGGAGCCGTGGAGTGCGCGCGCGGCGTCGGATACGGCGCTGCCGGCGGCGCTGGGGTTGTTGTTTGGTGGGGATGAGCGGGAGGGGTATCTTGCTGCGACGCTCGGGCAGAACGATGCGGTGCGGTCGCAGTGCTGTGCGCAGTTTGTTGTCGCGAGGGAGAATATCTGGCGGCATTCGCGGGGGGAGTATGTTGCGTTGCGGCAGTGGTTGCTTGATGGGATGGGGGCTGGTTCTTCGCGGCGAAGGGGAGCGGCCCCGCCGGATGATAGGGTTGCTGGGCGGATTTTGTCATATATATGGCATATTCTGTTTATTGCCCCGGAGCATCTGGGGACAGGGGCTGGGGATGGGGTGGATTTGGGGCGGTTGAATGAGCAGGCGTGCCCGAAGGCCGATGAGTGTTATTGTCGGTTGTACGGACGGTGTGATTTGCGATGTACAAGTCCAGGGAGTTGTCAGGGGGCGTATACTTTGCCCAAGGATTTGAAGTTACCGGCCAACTGGGCAGAAACCCATTCACATCTTAAATGAGAGAAACGCATGTATATAATGACAAACGCAACGCTAACTATACGCCATCGTGCTTGACATCAACAGCCGTACTAACAGCCTCATCCATCGCTCGCTCTCTCCCCGTAGCATCATGTTCGGCATCCCAAGCCTTCAACTGCTCCTTCGGAACCTTGACCAATTTATGCGCTGTCGCCCCATCCTCCATCTGCAGGACAATCTGCCGGAACGCATACCCGCCAAGCCGCGGTAACACCTTGATATAGACGTAGTAATACACCCCACAGAGCCCAATACTACACAATCAGCTTTGCACGCGGCACGACAGAGGAGAACTTACATTCCCAACCCCACGACGCAGTACGTCGCATACCAGAAACTCACATCCCCTCCGTTCGCCCCCGTCGTGGGCGGATACCACGGCGCAACTACCATATACAGATTCGAGAGGATGGAGAAGCCGACGACCACGTCCCACGCCTTGTACCCAGAGGGTGGAATGTTGTGCCGTTTACGGTGACGACGGGTGAGCAATAGTCCAATGGCGAGGAATAAGGCGAACGCGTTGGTGGGGTAGACGCCCAGGTCGACGACTGCGACGTCAGTATAGACTTGATATTTGGGGAAAGGAACGCACCAAAATTGAAGGCGTCACCGGCTGGCGGAGCTAGAATCATGAGGACGGTCAAGGCCCATTTCAGCGCGTAGGGGCCAAGCGGCGTGCCGAATGGACGAGTCGAGGTCCAGAACTTGGTGAACGGGAGGACTCCTTGTCTGGTCTCGTTAGTAACGGCGATGCTTCAGCCCATGGCTTAGAGTTACCTTCCGCATTCTCGGAGGAGACGGGACTGCCCGATGAGAACGGCAAGCAGGTTCCCGAATGCGCTGAGACAGATCAAAAAGTTCAGGGCTCGTGACGCACTGCTCGTGCCGAAGACTTTCTGGAAGAAGATACTCGCCGCTACGACCTTTGAGCCAAGGATCTCTTCCTTTGTTGCGGCGGAGAAATAGGCGATGTTGGCAAGCATGTACAGGGTTGCTACTAGCAGGAGGGAGAGCGGCGCGCTCCATCGCAACGTTTTGACTGGATTCTGCTGATATGAGTATCGCATAACTGAAGAACAAAGCATGTCCTACCTTGACTTCATTCACCACGTTGAACGCATTTTCGAATCCCGCGTACGAGAAGGCTACCTTGACCAGTGCGTTTGTGGCACCATACACCGAGGCAGAGGAGCTACCCGCAAAGGCATCGCGAAAATTGGCCTTGGGATCTTCGATCTTGGTGTGTCCCCCAAGGACAACTAAGCCGGTGATACCGATGCTAATCCGTGAGCTTTGTTCTTTTATGGAATCGACAAACATACAAGATTAATGTAACTAGCTTGACGAAGCCAATGGCATTGGCGAAACGTAGCGACCATTTCGTGTTGAATGCCAGAACTATATCGTTAGTATCCTTACTGCAATAAGATATGCGATCTCACCTAGCACTGCCACGCTATACGAAGCGACAGCAACACCCTTGAGCTTCCACGGTGTGGACTGCGCCTCCGCAAGTCGAAAAAGATACTGCGCGAGGACTGATCGGTCAGATATACCCGGTATTCGCATTGAAGCACATACCAATCGCATTACTACTGCTAAATGAGAACAACACCGATTGCATTGCAAAAACAGTCGGAAGGAAGTACTTTGGTCGCGGATACGCCTGTTCGAGATAAACTACCTCTGAGCCGGACCGACTGGGGAAATAGGACGAAAACTCCAGGTAGACGGCCAGTGAGCTGCCGGCCATGAGGAATCCAATGACCCAGTAGAACAATGCCAGGCCAACGGACCCGGCGCCTTTGAGGACAGTTGATGCTGTGGCTGTCAATGCTGGGAATTGGATCACACGGGACGGAGAACATACGGGTGGAAAAGACACCGGTTCCGATCATCTTGCTGAGATTGAGAAAGATGACAGTAATCCAACCAACCGAGTATCCCAACGGTGAATTGATTTCGACCGGCGCACCGCTGGCTTCTTGGTACGTTGGCACAGAGGAGTTGGCCCCGGCTTGAGCAGTGTATTGCAGGTCACCACTGCTGAAGCTCGAAGCATCAGACTGATCATTTTGCTCGGACTTGGATTGGAACCCCATTGTGGATGGATTAGAACTAGAAGGCAGATCAGTGAGTGCTATTCAGCACATGCAGTAGGAGGTCAAGTATTTATCCCTTGATAAGTGTAACCTGAAGGTGCTCATCACCTGGCACAATGACGTGATGCTGTCCTACCGAAGTTGATAAAACTTCAACGAACTCAAAAGACGTTCGGACGGCCCATCTGACATTGGCAGAGGATCTAGACTGTCAAGTAGACTATTCTTGTGTCTGTGAAGTTTGTCTTGATATCCGCCCGATGTTTGTTGGTCCGCTTGGTAGCCCTCGGCAATGCGACCTAAATGTCGATTATCAGTTGAATGATATCAATTGCACAGAATGCTGAGCATTTCCACTTGGCATTTACTCGGAAGACTCCAATAGAAACAAGATACTTATTCGCCAAGGGATGGCATGATTGCAGGGGATGATGGTAGCATGAGGGGTCTACCACTAGGACAATGTCGCAATCCGCACCATCTTCTAGCATCAAGGCATCGATATTAGCACGATTGTCAATCTGGGTTGCAAACAAAAGGTACGAAGCCTAAGGGGAATTAAGCCCATCGCGTGAAACTGATACTTTCAGAATATAAGTTTGGGAACAGATAAACTGACATTGAACTATACACTAACACCACATATATATTAACAAAACTCTGGCAATGGCAAGCCAATCAAGGGAACAGGAGACACGGATAGAAGCACACAAGGTCCGACAGGAACAGATATAAGGTAGAGCGGCCTATGCAGTTAAATAAGAAGAGTTCCAACGGAACCGACCCGTTGCCCGGTTCTTGCGTCCTAGAGCTCTGGGTTGGGGCTGCCTGGAGGCAAGCGCCGTTCATGTGGGCTTGCCAGAGCGACAGGAACACTCCTCTGAGTTCTGGAGTACTGAACATACAGATGGCCTTCATAATCATAGAGTGGTACGGATCGGCCCATGTAGACAGTTATATGTGAATCGGTACGAGTGTAACGGCGTCCTCCACGACTTCGTGTTCTTGTTGTCCTATGATCGATTGATCTATTCCTTATATCGGACCGCGGCCCTTGATAGGTCGAGAATTGGAACTGGCAGCTTTGAATGCCAATCTTACCTTACCTAGACAATAGTTGAACTAGTTGACTCTGCAGGCTTCGCGACAAACATGCTCGATACCCGCAGCTCGCCCTTCAAAACTCCGTGGCACTTCACAGAACCAAAGTATTTGTAGCGTCAGATACTCTATTTAGCTCGGTTGCTTAAAGATCAAGTAGAGTAGCGGAAGCTATCAGGGGCAGTTTATTAGAAAAGAACAGTGTTCAAACGCACCAAAGTATCAGACTGTGTGCCCCTTCCAATCTATCGTCTGATTTCACGGTCTGGAACTCGTGCCATGTTCAACAAGGTAGCAATAACTGTAATGTATAGGAAAAAGAGAACGCAGAGACATTGCACGCTGCTGATGTGCTACATTATAATACCCTCTACTCTGGAGAGCATGCTCTATTTGTATGTCCCATAATCCCATGTCTACAACAATGGCATCATGACAAGGCCTGTCCTCACAATCCGCCCGATTTCGAGCAATTCAAAAGTTCTGTCATTCATTGGAGAATACAGTGAAGAGGGCGAAATAAGCACGCGCGTGACAGATAGATGGTTTCATAGCCGGCGGTTATCTCGGTCCTGACTTTGCAATAGAGCCCTCATAGCCTATATGAGCCTTGCCGCTCAACCAGCCATCTAGATTTAGTAGACGAGGGTGTTAGTGCAAGCAAAGGTTTGATACACACTGCTTGGCCTGCGGTACAGAAGCGCTAAGTCTAACCGTCTCACAAACAAGGGTCATTATTTGTGTCTTGAATGTAGCCGCTGTCAATGACAAAAGTCCTGCCAGGTACGATCCCCTTATGCTGGCCTCGACCAATACTGAGGTACTAAAGCGCGCATCCTAGCAAGATAAATCGACCGGTTAATCTAATTGAATGGTGTACCGATTCATTCTATACCACCGGTCCCAAGTTAGTCTGCGTGGTCGCCTATCAGTTATCCTCCACCATTGCCCAGCGGCCCCCGCCCCTCCACTTCTCGTCGAACAACTTTTCAACGTCGCCAGTGTATGTCCTTTTTACTGTGGTAGACATATAGGAGTTCGTGGATTCGAATTTAAACGTCCGGCTTTCTACGTCTCTCTGAGATCCGTGCCTAATACACTCAACGATCCAGAAGATCCAGCGCTCACAATGTCGGATCACGAGGACTACGCGCCTGAATCGCTCCCTGAATCTCCTGTCTTATCCCAGTCAGGGGAAGAGTTTGATGAGCGTCCATTCAATGGTTTGTACATCGATATGGCCCCATTCGGGCTGGAGAAAATCTGGGATTACGAGCCTGGTGGTCATCATGTTGTTCAGCTTGGCGATCATCTAGGTCGAGAAGGTGAATACCGAGTCATCCACAAGCTAGGCAGTGGGGGATTCGCCAACGTTTGGCTGTGTCAGATCCTGCGCAATGGGATACCCCATTATGTGTCGCTAAAGATTCTTATGGCCGATTACTCTAAAGACGACTGCCCGGAGCTTCGAGTGGAACGACTTCGAGCAGTCGGGTTAGAATAGCACATCTGCCTCCCGTCCGACCAATTTCGAATTGAGGGCCCAAACGGGTCACACCTTTGCTTCGTGTATCCTGTGGCGGGACCGCGTGTCTCTCTTATAGCTCAACAATTTGAAGACCCGGACAGAAGCTTGCGGAAAATGGCTCGACAAGCTACAGAGGTGATGTCCGCATTGCATAGTCATGGCATGTCACGGAGGTAAGTTCCCGAAGTTCCCACAAGCCACACTGCATGGTTGGAACTGACTGGCAGCAGACTTCACGCCGTCAAACATTCTCCTGAAAGTTGAGGGCCTGGACGGATTAACAGAGGATGAAGTACTCAAAATCCTGGGAGAACCCGTTAAGGTAGAAGTTTTCACTGAGTCAGGGGAGACTCCCTCTGATCCAACCGCGCCTAAATATCTCGTCCGCCCGGTCAAGTTTCGCAATGTTCCGCTGCCGTACGTTGTAGATGAGATTCTTCTGATCGACTTCGGGGAGTCTTACGATGTCACAAACCCACCGGAGGAGCTTGGTGTCCCTGGGAGTTATCGTCCCCCCGAGCTTGTCTTAGAGAATACACCAGGATTCGGAAGCGACCTCTGGGCACTCGGCTGCACCCTCTTCGAGATACGAACAGGCAGAAAACTCTTCGACATGTTTGACGACGATGACGACTGTCACCTCTTTCACATGGTTGAGATGCTTGGCGCACTGCCAAAGCCGTGGTGGTCTGAGACTTGGAAGTATAGAAAGGAGTTCTTCAAAGATGAAACGGACTCACTTGGTCGAGCGGTCCTGGTTGACGCGTTGGCCAAGGAACAATGGGACCTGTTGGTCGAGCGTCCGTCGATAGAATTGGCGCTACGACGAGGATTGCATTATTGGGACTTGGGGCCAGGCGAAGAGATTAGCAGAGAGATTCCCCCGGATGAGATTGAACAATTGGCGGACCTCTTGAAGAAGATTTTACAATATGAGCCCAGCCAGCGGTTGACTGCGGCAGAGGTTCTAGAACAAGAATGGTTTCGTCTTGATGAGAATTGAAGGCATGTTCACTTGCGATTGCCAGCATTGTTGCTCCCTTGAGGAGATTCGCATGTATCCTTATTCTTGTACCACGGTTGATAGCGAGGTCGACATTTCAGTGAGCTGTCAGTGCGGTATCTGTCATAGCACCGTTTATACCTGAGCGTAAGATTTCCTATAAATCATGGATTCTTGAGGACTGATTTACGAGCTCGGGATGCCGCGATGTATGCAGGGTAATTGTATATTAGATTAGCTTATACAAATTCGAATTAAACCTGTCTCACAAGCTTGATTCTAGGCCATCTGCTCTGGCCTTTCATCTCTTCGGGCAGTCCAGCTTCAGAACTACCTATGGTAAAGATGAGAAGATGAGCTAGCCATAAGGAATATTGCTCAAAGACAGCATTAAACCTCTTGCCCTCTAGACTTCACTACTGAAAGTGGGACCTCTGGGGTGTACAACGTTGTGGCGATAAATCTACATCCCCAGATAGTCAGACATTCATTGCGCCTTAGTAGGGTGTGTCTGTCTAGAGCAGGACCGGTTAAGGGAGGAGAAGCAACATGATGGCTACTAGCAATATTAATGAAAGCAATTCCTCTATATTTGTTTGAATTGACCTGTAGCCAGAACAAGGAGTAATACAAAGCTGGGCTTGTCGAATAATCCATGGGATGCTACAGGAGCATTATCTTCACATCTGACGTGATAAAAGCCAGCGCTCCACACTATCAAGTAAACTATTCACCTTAAAGAAGAGGGATTTCACTTGCAACCGAAGGATCATTCACTTTTTTTTTGCATTCTTCCAGAATTAGCCGCCGACTGCAATAATAGGGAATGACCCTCCCCAAAACCTGACCTTCTTCACTCTCTCATAGAAACCACCCCTCCCCACTCTATAGCATTCATTACCCGTACCTCAGAACTATGCCTGATCTTGCTTGTATTGAGGCAAAACTGTCCTTTACGACCCTGATATCCACAGACCTCACTATTTAAGTCTCTGCAAACCTGAAAATGCTCGCAGTCCTTGATTTGATGTTCGCAGCAACTCGGGCCCTCTCTGCCAACTTACACAGCAAAAGAGGCGCCTCGACTGGCGCGTCATACGCCGTCGATTTTGCAGTCTAATGCTTCGGCGAATACTATCGAGCTGCAAATAATAAATCCGACACAATGGCTGCGGCCTTTGCGAAGATCTCTGAACGAGGCGACCATGGCTTCTCAATTTTCTCGTGACGAACGACTGAGGGTTCGCAAAATATGATAAACCTAATTGGCAGAAGCATACTATCTCATAGCAGATACCGTCAAACTGTGATACCCCTTCCGCATCCTGCGGGAGAGGGCTCTCATGGAGGAAGCCAGAGGCCGGCGCACTTCCTGCTTGTGCGTTGGTCAATCGCCATGTGGACAAGCAGTAAGTGATGCCTGTTCCAATCATTAGCATATTCATATTGATTTTCAATCAATCAAGGAACGGAGGGCGGTATAAAGGTGTTATTTGTGCAGAAATTGGTCTTCCGCCGAGGGAGTTTATCCTCGGGCTCATACGGGAACTCGGGTTCGTGAACTGGCTATACGCCAAACATACTGACTACCTGGTGAACAGAAATGTGATGACCGTGGGAATATCGAAGGTCTGGAAAGCGACCTTACGGAACAGAACGGGAAAGACGAGGAGGAAAAATTCAGCTGGTGGTTCAAGTTCAAGCAAGCCTCCGAGGTGACGCAAAAGCGGTTCATGATGCTGGGTATTTCACGCCGTCATCGCACAATCAAAGAAACACAGCCTAAGTACAACATCTTTCCGGGTGAGACACCATGTCAACTCTGCTGATATACAAAGTGAAGATGACGTGTATGCCACCTCAACCTATTCTTAGCACTCAGTCAGTTTATCACGCCCGGCACCTTACGATCTGCCACATACATAGACCAGACAGAGCTTAAATGGTCCATATCTACGACTGTCATCGGAAGCTCATACAGCAGGAGACAGGGCACTCACAGTATCTCATGCAACTTCACGGTTGATGGAGTACTGCCTCCGATATACGGACTTGGATTGGAGCGCTGGCGAACATCGTGCCCGGTCCCATAATATTCAACATCAAACCCGTCGTTGCAAAGCCCAGATAGTTATCCACCGCAAGCGTGCAGCCAGAACTGCCAAAACTACCCTTCGCTTAACCTGATGAAATACCAACATGACAAGAAACCGATGCCCGTTACGAAAATAGGCATGATGGAGACCTTGGGTCTAGCTCCTGGGGTGATTGTTATTGATGATATGCATAAAGATGTGTCTCCCAACGGCATATAGATTCAATAGGTCCAACGAGCTGGCAATTGTCGACCTGATATCGCTGTACCTCCAATCCGAGATGGGAGTGGGGGGTGAGTTGTCCTGGCGGGTGCCAAATCGCTCACAAATGAAAGCATATCAAACAGTCCCCATTTTCTATCGTCTCCTACACGATCCTTGCTTTAATGAGCATCTTTGAACGCGATGTATGTATTATTAAACAAATATCGCGGACCAGACCTGTTATTTATATCGGGGAAATGCCGAGGATCCACTATCTTAAAATAGCCTCGGCCCCTGGATCTGGACTTAAATGATTATCAAACAGCCCACCTCCATGACTCACTTTATCCCAGATCACTCCGTAAACCATCTCATCTTCAGCGTCGCCTCCATTCCATCTAACAAGATCCCCAAGACTACGCAGTACAATGACCAACCTCGTGATCCTCGACTTCGACGGCACAATCTTTGACACCCGCGAAGCAATCCAACACGCCGCAACCCTAACCTTCACCACCCTCCTCCCTACCCACGAAATCCCCTATGCCAAAGCCCGAAGGCTGATGGCCACCGGCGCCGGGCTGCCAGAGACCTTCCGCGCGCTGCACCCCGATCCATCAACCTTCAACGAGGAAGAATGGGTCGCGACCTACCGATCCCTCTACGCGGCGCACGAGGAGAATTTCACGAAACCGTTCCCGGGTCTCCGTGAGCTACTGGCGGGGCTTCACTCGCGGCGAATCCCCATCGCAATCGTGAGTAATAAGGCGGTTCCACCGATTAAGACGGCGTTGGAGAGAATGGAGCTCGCGGAGCTCGTTCCTGAGGTGCTGATCATCGGGGATGGGACGCCGGGAGCGAAGAGGAAGCCTGACGCAGCGAGTTTCACGGAAGTGCTGGTACCACGGTTGAAAGGGGTATACGGGGAGGGGTTTGAGGTAGACCCTAGCAGGGTGTTGATGGTTGGGGATACGATTACGGATCTGAAGTATGCGCGCAATATCGGGGCGAGGGGATGTTGGTGTCGGTTTGGGCAGGGGGATAAGGAGGAATGCGAATTGTTCGGGCCGGATTACGCGGTGGATTCGTTGTCGGAGGTTCTGGAGATTGCGGTCAAGGAGTAGACGCAAAGGGATGGATGCAGATAGTGTTGGTATTAAGCGTATGCCAGGTGATATCCGCACGCGCTCGCAGGGAAGAGAAGCAGCCGCTGAATCCGGGGGTCGGCGCTGTGCTCTAGATACATGCAGATAGCCGTGCATTCGCCGCGGATCCGCCCCTCTATCCAGGGCTGCCATTCGGACAGCGTACATATAAGACCCATCCACTGCGCCAGGATCAACAGCGCGGGCGGGTCTCTCTCCCTCAGGAGTGCAAGGAAATCATTCTCCAGCCTGCCCATGAAAGACGCGCATTGAGCAGCATTCTTCATGTTCTTTTCCAAGTGGGATATGGCCGCCAGTATTCTAAGAGGCTCATAGTACGGATTCATCGATGCGGTGGTCGAGTCATCAATCCCACATAAATCAGCCAGGTCCGGATCAAGCCCCTCGCGGCCCTGGGTGACGCCCTGCTCGTACAACTGTACTTCTTCCTTGTGAGTCTGCTGGAATGCCGATGCCCAGATGCTAGACTGTATGTACGGCCCAGCGAGCTTGATGATGGTGCGGATGCCGCTCTGCAGGCAAAGCCAGTTCATTGCCCCGGGTGCGTTCGTCAGAACCCACGAGTCCGTAGGTTCGAAGCGATCGGGGCAGACGGACGTAATGCCCATGAACATGCAGGTTGACAGCAGAGCGTCCACATTTTGCGGGGAGACCTTTGATGATAGCGCGGCTTGATATGCCTTGATTGCTTGCTGCCAAAAGTAGATTTCAGCAAGTCGCCAGGTTTGATTCTGAGGACAGATCCTGCTGAGATGGAGGCTGCCGACGCCTAGGATCGTGTACATCAAATGGGTACACTAAATCATCAGTACTTGCAAGTATCTCTGTAGCTAGGCGACTTACTCCAAAGGCGACGCGAATCATATCGCTCTTCATGACATGTCGTATGGAAGGATTCCCAACGGCGTCTGTTGAATAGTTCATAAAGTGCTGAAACGCTATGGCCGTTACGGGCCGAGTGTCATTGGCCGTTTTCAACGTGCAAATGTCAAGACAGTCCGAGTCTGTCGCCAAAACCCGGTTGACCATCGATTCCAGATCCTTTAGCGACAGAGAGAATACGGTCCCGTCTGGTTCTTCCATCTTTTGGAGGTCCTGACTTTGAGGAGAACCACCATAGCTACAAGGAGTACCCAGCTTCTCGCATCGCCTGCAAAAAGGCCTAGTTTCGTCGCACTGCATACGTTACTATGAGTATCCATTCGCACTCTGCGGTTGAAGCTTACTTTTACTCTCCGCCGCTTACAGGTGAGGCAGCCTGCGCGGGACTTTTTATGCGGTCGTCGGGCATGATACGGTGGTGACTGGGGTCGGTCAGGAGGCGGTAGACGGAACACGGTCTGCCATGAGCGGATATTGACAGAAGTCGAGGTCATAACCTGGGTTGCAACCATATTGCTGTTTGATGTTGAGAAGGTGAGTTGGATGATTCTGTTCCAGCTTCAGCATCGCCACATTCTGCCTCGTCGGCGATCACGTGGCATGAATACGAGGGGTTCATCCGAATCAAATCTGCACACCATTTGCTGCAAGTATCAGTATTTCATTGTCCAAAGCTAAGGTTATCGGCTCATGTCTTAAAAGGAGGGCATAAGAATGTGTCTCCTTAAAGTGTGTGATGGATTGTCCTATCTGGAGTCGGCTCATGTATATTTGACAGCAGCTCCCTTGAACTCAAGTGATCAACGAGGAAAAGCCTTAATTCAGCCTCCCAATAGACTGATACTCTAATCGGTCGTTGCTTGAATTCCGATAATCGTGGTCTGCCTAACCGCGTGTTATATGTCTCTGCAATCTTAGATGCGATATCTAAGCTCCCATCACAGCACTATGTATGCCATTGTCGCATCCCCGCAGTGCAAAATGGGAACTAGGATTGTTAAGTCTAAATTCAACCTGCTCTGTCACTATCCGGGTGTCGTAGACTGAAGTGCTCGGTCAACATAACGAGCTACTTCAACTGAGAGCCACTACCCCCCGCTTTACTCCCCCAACTCCTTGCCTTCAGACTTTACAACAACTGTCTACAAGGCGAATGACATATCGCAAACAGCTACATATTACGGCACTGGTTCAATGGACCTAGTCAACATGTTATCCAACGGGCAAATGCCAACGTCCCTGCTTCTTTCTCCCACATATTGAGTGACGTACTGGTGTACGTCTACTTGTCTGAAGGTTGTCAAACAGATTCTCTAAGATTGTACTGCCCCGTGGATGGGCTACAGCGGGTGGATTATCCGGATTATGGAATGGGATTGATATAACAGGAAGCTTACTTGACTCGGAGTATGGGCTACTACGCCGGTGGTCATCAATGCAGCGGTGTCCTCCCGGCAAAGAGACAATCACGCTCGCACTCTCTGGTATGATAGTTACCAGTACTCTCGACGCCACTGACTGTTTACGCCGATGGGATTCCGCTCATCTGGGAGGCATCCGACCTTGCAAGTCGACAAGTGCGTTCAAGACATCAGCCTCATCGTCTACCTCTTCTGCAACTTCAGCTCACCCCCAGCAAGTTCAAGGGATCATGTATTCTTTTATATCCTGCGAGGCATCGAAAACGGAGAATGTATCGCACTCAGCCATTGTCGAAATGTCTGCCAGGCACTCAAGACTGCCAACTAGAACTGTCGGTTTCTACTCCGTACTACAAAACCCGATTTCGGGACTCTCCGAAAGCGGTTCCTTGCGGGTAGCGCCGGAAGGATGTTGTTTCGAGAAGTTCCATAGAATGCAATGTGCCGCTGTCACATCTACGCTGCATAGTAGAATCCTCATCCAGCACCTTCATTTCCTGCTATTGAGCTATTGTCGATACTTCTACAATCAAGGCAATGATCAAATGTATACTGCCAGGTATATGATAATTGCATCCTCGAGCCGAGGCCCTTATTAGTCATGGCCAACATTACCCCACGGGAAAACGGCAACTTCCTGACTCCACTGCGGGGAGTCTGGGATGACCCCGATTGTTCTTTATAATGTCAGCTTCTCCATATTCCTAGTTGGGGTCCTCATGCGTCCTGAAAAGGAATTTGACAAGCGGCATGGGGACAATCGAAAAGACGGATACTCGCTCACTACATCAGGAAGAAACTGCCCCAGTACAAGGACAAGATGCTGCTGAGGTCATGGAGCCAGTGGCACCGGTTCCGAACGGGGGACTACAAGCGTGGCTCAGCGTGCTCGCTGGGTTCTTTGTGTTTGTAAATTCATGGTAAGTCCACCAGTACCAGTCACGGGGACTCAAGCTAATGAACAGGGGACTGCTTGCGTCGTATGGCGCATTCCAAGAGTATTATCAGACGGTACTACTGGCATCTCAGTCGCCGTCGTCCATTTCCTGGGTGGGCAGTGTGCAGGCCACCTTGATCGTCATGGTTGGCGTCGTGACCGGTCCGCTGGTTGATTCGGGGTATCTGCGGGTTCTGATCACTGTTGGAATGATCCTCGTTGTCTTTGGGATTATGATGACCAGTCTGGCGACGCAGTACTACCAGGTAGGTCATCATCCTCCTCAACCTAGCCCTGGCTAACTCTGCAGATCCTCCTGGCTCAAGGCTTCTGCGTCGGTATCGGCGGCGGCATCGCCTACATCCCGGCGATGGTAGTTATCTCAAACAACTTCACGACCAAACGGCCCATCGCAATCGGCTGCGCAGCCATCGGCTCCAGCGTCGGCAGCGTCGTCTTCCCCATCATGTTCCGGCAACTGCAACCGCGCATCGGCTTCCCCTGGACAGTCCGCAGCATCGGCTTCATCAATCTGTTTTTAGGGCTCATGACCATCCTCATCCTCTGCCGCAAACCAGGCAAGAAGACGCGCGCCCGCAGCATGATCGAATGGCGCGCCTTCAGCGACCTCCCCTTCATGCTCTTCTCGACCTCCCTCACCTGCGTCATGCTGGCATACTACATCCCGCTCTTCTACGTCCCCTCGTACGCGCGCACCCAGCTGCACACCACCCGCAGCCTCTCCTTCTACATGGTCGCCATCATCAACGGCGCCTCCGCCTTCGGCCGCGTCGTCCCCTACCTCCTCAGCGTGTACATCCCCCCGATCGCCATCCTCTGTCTGGCAGTCGCCGGCTCCGCACTCGCCATGTTCACCTGGATCGCGGCGACGAATCTTCCCGGCTTCATCGTCTGGGCCTGCTACTGGGGATTCCTGAGCGGGGTGCTGGTCACCGCCCCGACGGCGATCATCGGGCATCCGGCGCTGTGTCCGGACGCGAATTACCTGGGGACGCGCATGGGGATGATGTGGGGGATCAGTTCGTTTGGATCGCTGGTGGGGACGCCTATCGCGGGGGCGCTGGTGGATTTATCGCAGGCGAATTTTCTCAAGGCGCAGGTGTTTGCGGGCTGTTTGATGGCGGGAGGGGTGATGTTGCAGTTGTGGCCGGTTCTGGTGGTGATGAAACATGATCGATCCAACCTGAAAAGGTAACCATAGCTGTTATTCCAGATGCCAATGCAAATGCAATACTCCGTTGATAATAATAGTTCTAGTCCGTAATAAATTATGGGGTCTGTAGGCCATCCTTAGCGCCGCGCGAAGTGGACGGTCGCTGCAACCGGCGTTTTTCCCAGGTTTTTATTGGTGTCCTTTCAGCTGAATGTCTCGCCTCAAGGGATGCTGGTTTCAGTTTGCGACCCTACGTTTCGCAGCCTATCATCGTTGCTTTTAAACCCGTTGACCCCTTTTTTGATCTTCTGTTCTGGTTCTGGTTCTAGTTCTTTTCGTTTGTCGGTCGTTGTTGATCAATCTTGACGATCGCATCTGCATCTGCATCAACCACGCAGCACAACAGTACAGAGCACAACAGTACAACAGCACAGCACCAGAGCACAGCATCAATTGCTACCGAAAAATGGCGATATTATTACGGAGAGATTGCGACGCGAGTGCCAACTCAGCCGATTGCGAGAAACCCGTCAGCGATTTTCTCAAGACAGGGGTGCCGGGGATTATCGTTGGAATGTACGTTCACTTGCTCCAAGCTGGAGAAAATGCTCTCTGTACTAATTTCCAATTGATAGACTCGTCCTCATTGCCATCTGCGTATGCTGCTACCTCCTCTACCGGAATAAGAAACAAGACGCGCGCGAGGCCGAGGATGCGCGTCGTTGGAACCTGGACAAATAACCTCCTCCTTACCATCACCCTCTTGACCGCACCATATACCCACCATCTACTGTATCTTCGATCGCACACATTCGACACATATCTTGACCGAGTGAATAAGACCGTGCCTGGAGCACACGCAGCGCTATTACACTAGAGGCTAGCGCACGACATAATGACTATCGGCGGATGGACAAAGGCAAAAGACAAGACCTACAGACTGAGCAGGTCTCATGTAAATTACTGGTCGCTGACTGCTTTACCTTGCCCACCGCACTGCATTGCATTGTATATACATTATCTTCACTGCAAGAGAAGCAGAGCAGAGCAAAAACTACTGCACCATAAACCGCGCCTTATGACTCTTATACAACGTACTCGAATCCAGCACCTCGCCAGTATTCGACCGAATGAAATCCACCTGCAGAGCCGTGCGATTCAGGAACCGCACCGTCGCATAGGAATAATCCTCATCGTATGCAAAGGCGGTATACGCCGGTTTCGAGCCCACACTGCTCAGCCCCTCGATGTTTCCCGCCCCACCGGCAACAATGTACATCGGCGCCGAGGGGTCGTTCATCCCCTTGGGGTCGGCGGTGCCATTCACGACGGGCAGGAAGCGCTGCGAGTTGTGCACGTGGCCGAAGACACCGAGGTCCACGCCGTATTTGTATAGCAGGCCCTCAAAGGCGGCTTGGCAGGGCGCGCAGCCGCTGCCGCCGGTGGTGTACCAGGGTCGGTGGCCGGCGACAATCACCCAGGGGGTAACGGTGCGGTCGACGCTGGCGAGGTCGGCGGCTAGAAAGTCGAGCTGTTGGGTTTCGCTGCCAAAGGGCCCGCCGTTGAGGCCGGCGGAGCCGTCCGGGCCGTCGGGGGCGTCGGGGAAGTCGGTTTCGGTGTCGATCATGACGATGTGGGCCATGCCGTATTCGAAGGAGTACCAGAAGGGCGGGTTGGAGAGGGATTTAGCCGTGGAGGCGAGGGATTGGGCGGTTGTGCTGGAGGAGGACGAGGCGAAGGATCTGGGCATGGTGTTGGCGAAGCGGTGCATGAAGTCGGTGAAATTGCGCTGGCCTTCGGGGCAGAGGCCGGACGTATACGGGATTTCAGTGCAGGCTGCCTCGTGGTTGCCCGGGCTGGCCATGTAGGGTTTGCGGCCGGCGATTGGGGCGAGCTGGTTGTAGAACTGCTCCAGGATCGACTGATACGAATCCTTGCCAGTCAGGAGGTTATCGACACGCAGAAACCAGTCGTCCCCATACGCTGTATCTCCCGGATGGATTACGAGCTCGTAATCATCGATTGTACTGGCTAGTCGTCCGATGGTGGTGTGGTTGAGCTCGGGTTGGATGTAGGGAATGTCGGACTTTTTGATTTTTTTCGAAGCAACGGTGTACCCGTCCTTGCCGTACACGCCAAGATCAATGACAATATCCATGCTAAACGGAGTAGTATCACCTGGAGTCCGAGGACTGAGGAAATGGTTGACTGTCGAGTTGCCCGAGACGATCTTGTAGTAGTAGGTGGTGGCGGGGGTCAGGCCAGTCAACACCACCACGTTGGAGTACGTGCGCGAGGTGGCATACGTTGTCGAGATCGACGAGCATGCCTTGGAGGTGAGTGCATTACTGGAAGTGCCATACTGGACGCAGCTCTGGTCCAGTTTCTCGTATGTGTTCCATCCAATCGATACAGCTGGGATCGTCAGATCACGTGTTGCGGTTGGGTCGAAGTCTTACCATTAGGACCATACACAGCAAGGCGCTGCTGGAAGGGGGTCGTCAAGTCGCTGGGAATAGGAGGATAATCAACCGCAGCCAATGCGCCAGTCGCAAGGACGGACAATGCCGTGATCACCGGAGTGTTTCTCACCATATTGCCCACTGCAGTCGGAGTTTGCTTCTGCACTCCGCTCGATACAGCGGGCTGCCATTTTGTTTAAATACTTCCAACGTAAAATCAACGTTAATCAAGCATGTGAAGAGACAGAGTCCATCCATCAATCACAGTGACAGATACGATCACGCCCTCGGCCCGAATAATCTGCATTGTCAAGATGCACTATCAGGCGGGAGAGTGGGACTCCGACGGAGAAAATCAAGGTTGCTAAGAAGCCTAAGAGATGTAGCCGAAGCCACTATGATCATAATAACGGTGCAGAATCCACTCTAGCGTCCACGTGCACCAGGGACAGTCTGTCAGTGATCAACAGAACCGAATCATATTCTATTGCGGTTTCTCTGCGGGTGAATAACCGAGGCAGTGCCGATCCATATCTCTGTCCGTCCGATGCGGACTTGACCGATTGGCGTCTCCGAAGTACGCAGTTAGTAATGAAGATATCGCAAACCTCCTGCTACAGAATCTAGTGCAAAGAGTCAAGAGTACCAAGCTTTGCCGGGAACCTTCCGGTGAATACGCGTCAATATTCCTTTGATACTTGTCTTGTATCCAGTTCTTCTAGATCAACTGCCGAGGGATAATTCATAATCTGCAGGAACAGCAAGTTAGCATAAATTCCAATCATTGTAGCCGAGCAAAGTAATCTAGGTTGACCGGACAGCGGATAGAAAGTTGAATCCGAGACCACCCTGACAGCTACTGGCCTAGATCTTGCAGACAGCACATTGTTCCCGTATATAATCTGCTGACGGCGAGAGGTAATAAAACGTGTGATAGGCTTCCATCCTGACTGGGCTAATACCAGTTGGATTAATATACAGCCATGCAGATATATATTGGTTACTTGCTCCTTCCTAGTTTGAATACTAACACTCTGCCGCCGTGCACTTGCATGTATTCAGTGTGTGGAAAGCCATAGTGTGACTGCCGGACACCTCATACTGCTGAAATATTTTCTGTATAAACAATTACGAGCATCGTTATTTGCTACCCCAGTTCTCTATATATCGAGACGAAGTACGTCCAATTTAGAAGACGCCTGTGCTTAACAAAAAGTAGAAGCTTCCGGCATTCAATAGTAAGCAGTTCTCAATATGGCTGGAATCAGATTCGCATTTCAAAGCCGCGTTGGCCCTCTGCTGTATATGCGTTGGACAAATTATTCTTATGCTCCCCTGCGGATTGCTCTTCTTTCTACCCCTCCATTGAGGAAGAAGATATAGAACATGATTTTTTCGCCAGTTTTCACCTTCGCATTGGTTACCGGTGCATAATCATGTCGTAAGATACAGGAGAGGATACTCATATAGCGCATCTATGATTTCCTCCGCGATAATCCTGCTGGCGAGACACAGTCTGCACAATCACCTCGCAGCTCTTATATGCAGTGAGAACGACTTTGCTACCAGGCAGCATTTGTCCGATAATATCAAATATACAGACTGGCGTGTTAGGCAGTCTGGAATAATATGGAGTGTAGAATTATCATTAAATCATAACTCTGCCGTCAATGAATGTCTACAAGGGCTTCTATGCTTTTTGAAACATCAATGGAAACATACATCACAAGGATGAATGTTAGCATGAAATATGGACATAGGCAGAATTTCTCTATTTAAAACCATACATCCACATACTAGTAAAAACATATACATGATATGGTTCTATAGCAACTTATAGGGCTACTGTACTCCATATGTACAACAAAGAACAGAAGTTTATTTACACATAGACTCTGTGCTTCACACAGAGAACTCCATGGACTGACAAAAGCATAAAAAGGGGCATTAGTACTAGCACACCATTCTTGACGTGGTCTCACTAATTGTAAGCCCAAGAAGGTATTTGGTTCGATGGACGACATGGCGCTAAGATAGGCGCTAATTACAGCCTACAGATTTAGCCCAGAGTCAGTGGAATATTCACTGGAGATCTGGTCCTGTGACATTTTCTCATTGCAGAGGGAAACACAAGTCAGGGATAAGGAAGGTTAGGACACTTGATGTTGGGGCCGCAGGGCTTTTCTGTTTGACTTAGGCTTCACCTTCCATAGCTACTATCTAGTCTAGATGTCGGGAGGGAGTCTGGTGAACAGCTACCTTAGCTGCAGGTGCAGCGCCCCTTTTCAGCCACTGCTGGTGAGATCGGAAGTACGCCGTAAAAGCGGGGATGCTGCCTGCCACCTTGATTACTACTCAAAACACTCCAATAATAACAATAACTAACACTTAACAAGGTAGCAATCGATCCAGGGCTCATAGTGTCACGATGCCAAGGTGCTGGTTCTCATGTGGGAGCCGCAAAGACAAGGAGCCTGAAGAATATGCCAACGCCATAAGGAACGACAAGCTGGGTGCCTCGAGCAATGGGTCTTCCGAGAGACAACAACCCGGCAAGAACGACGGTGAAGGCGGCCCAGCATCAAAACAACCGGAGGCGAACGTTGACTGCACTCGGGAGCTGACCACATCGCAAATTCTCTGGAATGAAGCTTATGACAGCCTGTATGTCGAGGAGGCGGCTCTTGTAAAGTCGTATGTGAAGGTCATGGCGAAGAACCTCCAGCCCGAGGAAACTGGAGGAGCGGACGGTGTCCTGGCAGAAATGGATGACCCGGTGGAACGACAATTGGCGATGGAGAAGCTGGTGAGAGACGGTGTGCAGAAGATTGCGAGGACATCGGCCGTCGCAAAAGGGGTCGGCGTTGTGGCCGACGGTTTCTTAAAGGCCAAGGGCTTGATTGACACTGCGATCGGGAATATTCCACAGGCTGCTCTGCCGTGGGCTGGCGTCTGCGTCGTACTACAGGTGAGTGAGCATGGCTTGTCAGAGGTCCCGTGTAGTACTATATCCCCCTGACACCCGCGCAGGTCCTCATAAATCCGATGCAAGCCTCGCAGGCGAACCAGGTCGGCATGGAGTATGTGGTAACCAACATGGATTGGTATTGCAGTTTGTCCGACCACATTCTGAGAAAGGAATACATCAAAGTTGGAGAGGAGAACTACGAAGGAGTCCGGGATCAGTTGAAGAGCACGCTTGTCAAACTCTACAAAGCTCTGCTCTTGTATCAGATGAAGAGCGTCTGCTCCTACTACCGAAACCAAGTCGAAGAGTTCCTCCGTCAGATGCTCAACTTGCAAGACTGGGATGAAGCTTTGGAGGATGTCAAGAAAGCGGAGACCGTGGTCAAGAATTACCTGAAGCAGTTTACCACACTCCAAATGAGGGACATGACTGGCAAAATAGTCAAGGATGGAGAAGAGAGGAATGAGCTTCTGAGCGGTATGCGTCAGGATATTCGGAAGCAAAACGATGATCAGAAGAAGATGCATTTGGACGATGAGACCGCAAAATGCCTTCGAGACTTCGATGCAGTCGACCCTCAGAGCGAGATGGCCGATATTGAAGCGCGCAAGGACACGCTGCTGAAGGAAGCCTACGAATGGGTGCTCCGGACGGAACAATACGCCGCCTGGACAAGCTGGGATGTCCAAGATCCATGTCGACTGCTGTGGATCAACGGGCCAGCTGGCACGGGAAAGACCATGCTCTTGATCGGTGTTGTTCAGGAACTCGAGAAACAGCTGGGGGCCAACTTGACCTACTTTTTCTGCCAGAGCGCCTCTCAAAACCTCAAAGACGCAACTTCCGCTCTGCGATCCTTGATCTGGTTACTCCTGCAGCAACAACCACAGCTCACCTCCCATCTACTGGCCAAGTACCGAAGCGGAAGCCGATTCAATGATAGTCAAGCCTTCTGGAAGCTGAAGAGAGTGTTCCTAGAAATGCTGGCTGACGAAAGCTTGTCGCCCGTCTACCTGATCGTCGACGCTCTGGATGAATGTGAGGTGGAAACACCGGGACGAGAACATTTGCTCGAGCTCATGTCGGAGTCCCTCCGCGCAACAGACAAGGTCAGGTGGCTAGTCTCCAGTCGGCCCGAAGTCCACGTCTACGAGAAGCTCAAGGAGCGGGACACGCCAGGTACCATCCGCGAGCTCGACGTTCGGAGCAAAGACGCTGTCAACGCATACATCGACCACCATCTCAGTAAGCTGGCTAAAAAGCCGGGCTACACACCAAAGATTCAAGAGGAAATCTCTCGCGAGATTCGTCAGCGAGCCATGAATACGTTCCTGTGGGTGGCCTTGGTGTTCAAAGAGCTTCAGAACACCCCTGGATTGTATGCCATGAGAAAGATTAAGAAATGCCCTAATGAACTTCTCACACTATATGACCACCTGATGGACCAAGTTGAGAGGGGCCAAGATGAAGATCCCATGTATTGCCGGAGCGTTTTGGCTGCTGTTTGCCTTGCCTATCGGCCCCTGTCTTTCAATGAGCTGCACGTCATCGCTGGCCTGGACCCAGATGACATACCGGGCCGAATTGTGAAAGAATGCGGCTCATTCTTGACTGTTCAAGACAACACCGTCTCTCTTGTGCACCTGTCAGCCCGTGAATGGCTGATGTCAAATTTCGACGCACGGCTCCAGAAACGCGGACCCGCGCAAGTCCATGCTGACATCTGTGAACGCTCAATCGCAGGAATGTCTGCAGAAGAATCGGGGCTAAAGCGCAACATTTGCGGCATCGAGGAAGGGACCCAATCAGACGATATCGTGATTCCTTATCCAGATCCACTAGCTGCTCTACGGTACTCGTGCGAGTTTTGGGTCGATCATCTTCTCGAAGTTGGTCAGATCTCGGACGAGAATTGTCAATTGTTCGCTGATGACGGGGAGATCTTCTCCTTTCTCAAGGTTCATTTCCTCCACTGGCTCGAGAGCTTGAGTATCATGCATAAGCTGGCCAGCGGACAATTGTCAATCATAAAACTCCATAATTATATGAAGGAAAGTGGCCCACTCAGTAGTCACATGCGCTATGTCTAACTAGGATTGCAGTCTTCGTCGAGCAAAGGCGTCAAGTTCGTTACTTTCTTGAAGGACGCTGAAAACTTCGTCCGCAGGCATCGGACGACCATTGAACAGTACCCAATACAGACATACGGAACTGCGCTCGCGCTCAGCCCCACCAGAAGCCACGTAAGAAACATGTTCTGGAAGGAGAGACTGTCGTTTATCGAGTCTGTCCAGGGTGTCGGTGACGCGTGGGATGCTTGCCTGCAGGCCTTTGAGTCCCCGACATTCCAGCTCCCCTCCGTCGCTTTTTCACCGGATAAAAAGGTCCTCGTTTTGGTTACATCTGGGCGAGTGCAGATGTGGGACCTTGCAACTGGCGGCTGCAAGCGAGTTCTGGAGGAGGGCGATGAGGATCATGAGGTTTTCGCAGTGGCCTTTTCGCCAGATGGTACTACCCTCACTACCGTTGCGAAAAGTGCAGTGCGGTTCTGGGATGTTACCACCGAGACTTGCAAAAAGACCCTCGACTTTCCAGATGGATCCATTTCAGCAGCAGCCTTTTCACTGGACGGTGCATGTCTTGCTGTGGCTTCCGGTGGAGCAATCTGTCTCTGGGATACCGCAGGCATGGTATGTGACAAGACTCTAGAGGATGTCACCGACTACGGGGTGGCATCCATTGCATTGTCGCCAGATGGTAAACTTCTTGCCGTTTGCACAGACAGAGGAGTGCAGGTATGGGATATTGCTGCTGGGGTAGTGAAACAACAACTACCCAAGTCTCCTGAGGATGTCCAGTCCGTGGCGTTTTCGCCGGATAGCAAGTCTCTCGCATTGGGTTCGTGGACCCAAACGGCGATTTGGGATTTCAAAGACGTGACTTTCGAGCAGAAATCGAATGGAGACTATTTCCGTCCTTTCAGTGCGTTCACGGCAGATGGCCGGTTCGTCGCTCTCAATTCGTATGGTAAAGTGCAGTTCTGGGATGCGGCCGATCCCGTCTGCGAGCAGATTCTTCAGGGCCGATTGAGTGACGCCAGATCAGTCTCCCGCTCACCAGACGCCAACTACCTCGCGTCTGTTGAACGCAACGTGTCTGTGAGACTCTGGGACGGCTCAATTTGCGAAGCGGAGCAAACCTCGCCAGGGCGTGGCGCTTCAGTCAGTTTCTTGTCCTGCTCTCCGGATGGGACCCTTCTCCTGTGTGTTTCAACAGGTGCCTCCATGCAACTCTGGACCACTGATGGTGTCTGCACACATACACTCACGCACCCCACCAAAAAAGTCAAGTTCGTCACTTTTTCTCCAGACAGCAAAACCATTGTATCTGGCGCGCAGGACACCGTGTGCGTATGGGACGTTGAGACGGGCAGACTTCTGCACACTCTCAAACACTACGGGGAAGAAGGCATTATCAGGGTGATCTTCTCTCCAGACGGTACTACCCTCGCTGGTGGCAGCGTAAATACCTTACAGCTTTGGGATTCGGTCACCGGATCCTCTAAAAACAGTTTCGAGGGCTTCTCGATCCACGATGCATATTTCTCCCCCGATGGGGAGTTCCTGGCCGCTTTCTCACTCCAGACGATCTTCCTACTGAACATAGCCACTGATGTCCAACAGACTATAGACAGCCCCCACCAGAATGACATTATCGAGGCAGCATTCTCGCCGGACAGCAAGATCCTGGCCTCTTTGTCCGTTGACGGCACGTTATGTCTCTGGGATACTGCTACCGGAACCTGCACCCATACCTTCAAGCTCGAGGAAGAAGCAATTGACGAGCTTTCATTCTCCGAAGACGGCAAATTTCTGTGGACGAACCTGGGACGGTTGAACCTCGACGACGGCAAATTTCTATTGACGGACCTGGGACGATCCAGCGCCGACGATGGCTCTGTCAGTCCGCAGCTACCGGCATCTGAGGAAGGGCTGGCATCTACCTCGGTGTCTTCTGCCAGACGACCTCCAGTCAAACCGGCATATGCATGGCCTGCAATTGACGGGCTGAGATATGACGGCGAGTGGGTGATTCGGGAGGGGAAGGATCTCCTCTATATCCCTGCGGGTCAACGACCTGCACATCCATGGAACACCTGGAAGATGTTCAAAAATATTCTTTTCATTGGCGATGGGTCTGGTCAACTGACGTGTTACAAGTTTTCGTTTCCGTCTTCCTGATTAGGTAGTGCATGGGTATTTCGGAACACAAACTGAACAGAGTCTTGGTGAAATCCAGATTCTATAATTATCAACCAATACGGTCCGGACTCCAAGGCTGGAAGCATCTTATAAACCTGGCAGATCATGCGCGAGATGATGATGATATTGCACATCACCTCCTCGACATCCACATAATACTAATGCTTACACCTATAAACCTGGTTTGGAGAGCGGCCTGCATGCCATCAATGTTCATGTGCTTAGATGCCACCTCTTGCTGGTGCATCCCTTTTCCGGATGGACGCGTGGACTTTGTCCAGCACCTGGCAGCTTCAAGGAACCTACCTAAATTGATCGGAAGACGCTTTCGGACAGCAGATAACGCTAGTCCAGTCATGATTACTTCCTCATAGGCCTGTCATATGTTTCATGTAAGATATTCCATACTGTATGGACTGCCCTTGCGTCATCTCCGAATAGAGGACTATGTCTGTAGTTACTGCAAAAGCTATGGTGCTAATAGAGTAACTAACCATTCTATTGATCTTTGTCAATTGCAAATATGGACAGTCTTAGGTGAGTAGCTGCTTAAATCTGCCTGATCAGCATTGCTTCTCTGTTGGCTGATCAAACAAGCTTCCATACCCACATTGAATCGTGGAAGCTCTTTTCAAGCCTCCATTTTCCATCAATGAGTCCTCCACCATCCAATTCAAGACACCATGGCACGAACGAAGCAAGTCGCGCTTGGACGCCGGTATAACCACAACCCGAAAGTCTTCCGCGATCATCGGGGAAACAGCTATACTGTGGTGGGAGAAACACCCAGCTCGTGCTCCAACCCCTCGACGGTGATCAAACTGGGCATTCAATTGTATACTCTATCCGAGTTAAAAGAGACCTCAGAGGAATGTGGTTCTAAGCTGCTCAGCAGCCAAGTTACTACAAACTGTGGAAATCTACACAATTACTGGCCCCGTGCAGACGTCTACTCCCCACTGGGAAGTGTAGAAGAGTGCATGGAGCACCACCACGCTGAGAAGCTCTACAGAAAACGTGCCCTGGAGGAAATGCACAGGGAGGCGACAGCTACAGCCGATAACGAGGAAGACGCCGAGGAAGCCGTGCGGAAGTTACGCGGGAAACAGCCCCTGCCGCATATCGTGCCGACGTGGGCATGCACAGAGAGGTTCTGGACACAGTATTCCTATGGACATGATTGGCGATATCGCAGTTTTGTTCTCGTTGTACCCCAGGACTGTCGATGCTGGGATGATGTCGAGGAAAGGGACTGTGGGTAGTGTGCTTTGATCAAGACGTCACCCCCGCGATGGAGACGCATATGTGGGATTGTGTGCGGGAGGAGAGCTGGCAAACCGACAATGAAGAGGGATGGGTAGAGGTTGAGAGGATTGAGTATGGACCTCCTGTTCTCATTGGGCGCGTTTCGGTTTGCCGGGAGGGCCAGCAGCCTAGTGGAAGTGACCATTCGAACATTACTGGTAATCTGTACGACATGTGGAGTCGAATCATACGAGTGCTGCATGATTGTACTTACCGGCAGTCCGTATGCTCTGGTTGCGCAGAAGATACTCCCCATGAGTGTGAGCTTGATATGTGAGTATCTCCATTTGCAGAGGGTGGCCTCTTTGGGCGACTGACCTCTCTAAGGACGAGCACTTCTTTGATGAAGATGCTGAATGTGTGGCTTGTCGAAGGGCATCGGAATATCGACGCAGGAGCAAAAGATTAGCACATAAGCGTAAAGTGCAGGAGATGAGCCAACAGTAGACAAGGATCATACGGAAATACCAACATATATAACGCAGTTATACTGCATAGCTTGTGTGGAGATTAGGAAACTTACCCTTGAGGACACGGCAATAGCAAATATCGACGAACCTAAAACATTCCAGAAACCACTGGCTGGGATTTAGTAATAATTAGTTTAGTTCTCAAAATTTCCAGCTTCACAAAGATAACAACCAGGGAGTGTCAGCCCGCTGGGCATGACATAGGGCGTTGATCTATACCAATCCAGTAGAGAGACTTCAGTGTCCTGGGACCAATATCAAAGCCCCCAGCCTTCAGGACACAGAAGAGGTCCTTTTCTCTAAGCCAACCTGGAAGAAAAGAATCCTAATACAAGCATGCAGCACAGTATCAGAGCTTGCCACATGATTTCACTTCTTAATACCCCACTTCTGTAGGTGTGATTCAATCATACATATCATAATCTCAATCCCATGCTGGTCAAGAAGGAACATTTACAGAGATCTAATACACTATTTTAATAGAGATTATTCAGCTCAGCCTTATCAGGCTCAAGGTTAATATAAGGATGAGGCATTATGTAGTTATGCTTTATCATACAGATAGAAACTTTGAGGTGGAAGGGAATTAATTTGCAGGAGCATTATGCTTTTACTATTCATGCTAATCTTTAATAAGTAGCTGATCTGCCCATAATGCTAGTCAGCTTTTGTCTCCAGAGACACACTATCACTGAATAACTTGGAAGTTGGAAGCATGCACTCAGGAATATATAATGTAACTTATTAAGGAAGCCATCATAATAAGCTCTAATAAGCGGAGGATAGTTAATATAGAAAACTTAAAGCACCCAGCAGCCACCATATTAAGAGATTGAAAAACTTTTACTTCCCTAATTGACTGGATTGAATGAGTTCTCACAAAGGACACAAGGTATTTCTAATATGATCATATCCTAAGCAACAAGGCCATGACAAGGGACGAAGTACCTTCTTAAGATCTCAACCTTGCATTAACATTGTATTACTCTTCATCAGTCTCGCAGCAGCTGGTTCTACTAACATTGACTATGAAAACTCATTAAACATTTGAGGTTCGCATAGCAAGTCACACTTGGTCAGTCTAGAGGACGATCTCAAAATGTAGTAACTGACTTTAGGATGAGTTTCTGATTTTAAAGGAGCAGGAAAGCTCCAAGCTAAGAGTCAGTGGGTGGTGGTGGTGTGCTGGTATAACCCGGAATAATTCATAGGTAGGGAGAGGAAGGAAACCCCATGGTCTTTTTTACTTCGTCTCTGGCATTCACTCCTCCCAACATCAACTCACAATGTGCCCGCATCAAGCAACCCTTGTATGAGCGTCCTGTTCCTGTGGTCTAACATGCAAATATCACTACTAACAAGGGAGACGATTCCAAAAGGCTTGGACTGTAATAGGCCAGGAACTAGATGTATTAAAATACAAAATTCCATTTCTATATACTATTACTTCCATATCAGCAAAATCAAATACTTTCAATCCAAGGTATTCTCATCTGCAATTGAACATAATAGGAATAACAGGGGAACAGACAACAATGAAATAGAATGTTCCACAATACTTTTGTGATTCTGATACTTAAGGAACGCTTAACACCATCATTCACTCACATCCATCCTAGACAAGACAATATTCCAGGAGAGATGGCTCTTAAAAACGCCCAACACGTTACCCTTTCCAATATGGTATCTCAAAACCTAATGTCTTTTGCACCTACAACTACCCCAATCCCAGTCACAGTGAGGATCATGATTATCGCACCACCAGTCCCTATCACACCGGCAACGGCCCTGGTCGCGCCAATGGTCTGGGTGACAGCGATGGTCTTTAGAAGGGCACTCGCACCGGTTCCAATCCCAGTCATGGCAGCGAGGGTCATAATCCCAGCAGACCCATCTAACATCCTCGCAACAACCATTTTGTTTCTTGTGGTCTGGGTGGCAGCGATTTCCATCTCTTCTATGGCATTGTGTACGCTCTATGTAATAGCGTTATAGATATACCCTGAGATGAGAGAATGAGACATACCCTGAAGACTGTCTTCGCCGTTGGGTTGCGAGGAAGGAGATGCAACTGCCAGGCCAAGCAGCAGCAGAGTCAAAGTAGCATTAACTTTCATAATGGTAGAAATTATACGCCAGACTTTGATGTTGGAAAGTCCCCTGTACCAAGGACTAAAGCTTCTTTATGGGTTATAATGATGCAACAACAATGCATAAAACACAACAGATCACCGAACACTAGCACACTATATATACATATTTCTCCCTCATTCACACGACAATGTGATCTCATACTGGCCAAGCTCTTTCCTGTATGCAATCGGAAATCCTGTTGATTCTAGACCAAGTCTGCATCTCATCCCCCCGAATCCGATGGCCTTTATTTTTCGCCTGACCCCGCCACGCTAACTGCTTAACTTTACCATTCTTGTAACATATAAATCGATTCTTGTCTAGATGCTGTTTCTTGGCACAGGTCTTACTCTGTTCGACCCTAGGACGCTAGTCTTATTATATCATGATTACCAAAGGGAGACATGTAGCTTCGCAATGGCATGTTACCCAGAATTCTCCATTCATCTTTTGAGTTTAGGTTACCAAGTCGAAATAATCAAACAAAGCCGGAAATAGACCATGAGCGATAGCCATTGGAGACAACATGGACAAAATGTTATTGAACCATGGATCTCGCAGCACGATAGCCCTGGATGAAAATCTAGAACTCAAGTTGGTACCCATTGTACGAAAATGGTGGGGTACGCGTTTGCTTCAATCATATTTCGACTTACGAGCTGCCTTCTCCGCGGGAGCCTTGAGATACATTCTAGTATAGACCATCTCCCCTCCGTGGTTATTATCCATCTCTGGTTTATGGTTAAATATAACAGTAGAGAAGCGGTCCTTTCTTCGAGTATGGTGATGTCAAGTGACCATCCAAATTTTTGATATAGAAACGTTATAAACATTAACATATCCATGCTAATTTCGTCTGCAATCTCTAAAAATGCAAATGGCAAGAAATCGCAGCCTGCATAGCCTTGATAATCTTTTTCATTACATTCCCTTGGGTGAAAGGAAAACCACGTCCGGTTGGGTATCCCTCTATTTGGTTGAACTTTCTTTCTGGTCATCTGCTGATCAGAAGCCTAGATTGAAGAACCTAGATTGACTCTCAATAGTTTACACTTTGAGATTACCCACCCATTAAGGTTGAGTTTGCCTTCAGCCGTCTGCCGCCACAGCCGTTTCATGATAAGTTTAGGACTGCTAAATACTGCATCATATGTCAAGATGCAAGCCTGGAGCTAATGGTTACTGGTAATCATGGAATCCAGTCCAACCAAGGTTATGTACTCAGAACAGGGTCTAGCCATAATCGATACAGAACCCAAAGTTGGGCTGCCATTTACAGATCGCCGTGCAAGCTACAGTAACTGTCATATGCTCTGGCCATTAACTGTGGCACAATTCAAAAAGCCAGATAGAGAAATTAATCGATTAAGCCACTCGTATTTGAGTTATATTGGAGTCAATAAGTGGCATTTGCCCTATAAAAGCGCTGCAACACTAAATATAACCGTCCTTTAGTCGACCTTCCTTGAAAGGGTAGCACATCAGGACATCTCAGAACTCTAGATCAGAAGTCAGTGCCGGGATAAGGTTTCGGATGATCGACAACGCGTCACTAATGGACTCTGGAGTTTCATGGTCGGCTAATTCATAGTTCGACGCTGGGTGTAGCATGGGGTGCTGCCACCATTCATCCTTATAGTTTGTAGGCGCGTATAGGAGGCGATGACAGCTGCCAGGGGAGGTAAACCACGCTGTAGTGCTGTCCAGCCTAATGACATGGCAAGTTGTCCATCCAATGACCAGCTGATCACCACAGCTTATTCACTGTTAATATGTAGTCCAGACTGTCAAAGGCAAAGACTAGGCAGTTGGTTATGAGCCTAGTCAAGAGCATCGCACATATCCACCACTGGTCAGTCTGCTAGGGGGATCTCAGGGCAAAACCAGTAATCCGGGCTAACTAGCAAGAAGCCCTTCCTCAGCAAGAGCTGTGTCTGAGTGGGTCTGATGTCCTTTCTGCTGAATAACATGTGGCTGCCTCTGTGATCATTAAAGCTGTATATCATATTGTAAGCACCAAAGCCAAGTGTGAGAAGAGACATGGAACTTATCGTGTACTGACTGGCATTTTTCTCTCTGGCAGCACTTCACCTTCGACGGGGTAATAGACATCAGCATGAACCTCAAGGTCACTGATCTTCTTGTAACAACTGTTTCCATCACAGCCTTCACCGGCCTCTTGGGCGCTTTTTGTGCACCCATTGGAAACGCAACCACAACCCAGACTATCTTAGGCTTAGGCGTGTTACCATCGCTCCATCACACCTCTTAGAAGCACACTGCCCTCATCCGGCGCTCCTAGTGCTTCTTGTTCACCAATGCAAGTTCATGACCATCCTCCAACAGCCATTAGCCTTCAAGCAGGCCGACCATGATATCGAGCCAAAACATATTCTAGGTGATTTCAACCAGCGCCAGAGCCCCGTCGTCCGGTAGCATCTGTCGAGCATGCCAGAGTGACACCAAGTTTCTTGTGGCGTGGATCCAGTCAGTGGTAATAATGTAGTGGAACACGCCCTGAGACTGAGGCTTGAGCAGTTTCTCCACATCCAGGACATCAAACAACAAGCCCTTAGTGCCCTTAGTGCCCTTGAACTGCTTCGCAGCAGCGTTGACTAGCGAAGCCCCAAGATTGGTGAAGATATATTTGATGTTGATACCCTGGCTCTTCGGATGGTTGATGATATACTATGCGGTGCCACCTGTTCTGGCACTGATCTCAAAGATGCAGAACTTGCCCTCTCCAGTGGCGTATTCAGTGAACACCTTCAAGAGATTACTGACAAGGGTAGGGCCCACAGCAGTGGAGAGAACTGGTACATCTCCTCCAGTGTCTTTTTGGTCTCTTGATCACCGAAGACGACGACCTGGAGACGAGACCCTCTTTATCACTGCGCAAGCAAGGAGCCATCTTGGAGCTAATAGTCTCACTAGCTTATTCACGCTGGCATACTACAGGTATAGGTCAAAAATTTCATGGTAAATAGACTCAGCAGGGGCCGATTCAGCGGGGACATCTATTTAAATAGAGCTGTTGTTGTGCTTGTAAGAGACAACAAGCTCCCCATCCTCAAACATGCGGCAGATCTGACGCACCAGCTTTGTGTGCTTCTTAGAAGCGTGGATTTGAGGCATGGCGTTGCCAGCTTGAAGCTTCCTCGAGTCACACCCTGTGTCAGCGAATGTTTTCAAGACGTAGGCGTCTGGGTGGTTCATCACCTCTTCAAATCAGTGATGGCCTGTGAGGATCTCAAAGTGCTTAAATTCCTGTGCAGCCTGCACGTCATCGCGCTTCTTAAGGCAGACCCGACCCATGAGATATTTGAAGGGCTCCACCTTTTGGACGTCCATGTTCTGCATTGTGATGGAAAATGACCACGAAGGATGACTGTTAGTGAGTTTCTTCAGACAAGCCTGATCCTGTTAGTAGTTATTGAAATATAATACCAGTAGGCTAAAAAGGTGTCCGGACATGATTCTTATCAGTCTAGGGTCTCCATATTTTTCAACAGTAGTGCTTTAGCGAATTAGAGATTTCATTACCAGATCATCCACTATTGGACATATATCTTTGCCTGGGTGTCATTCTCTAGGAACAGGGCTGCGCGGGCTGCCAGTTCAAAGTAGAGGGATGCCAGAGTAAGACACTGTCCAGCCACAACATATCCACCCAATATTTGCTAAAATCAGTCAGCTTATGGATTAATCTAGAAGAATAATTCATTCTTAGAGGCTTCCTTACGATTAAAGAAAGTGAGCAGCTCATGGGTTTCTTATGTGTTAGTTACAGATTCCACCACGGCATTGTCTGCCATGGGATCTCTGCCCGTGAAACTTAGCCAGTGGCGCGTCTTCTTAAACGAGATAGGGGGCAGGCTGAGATACTCATAGTCAGAATCTGGTGGAATGGCCAGAATTGCATTGCATACCCACTCTTCCAGAGATTAACTATGACGTTAGTGAGAGAGGCTTATGCATTTGCCAAAGTAACTTGGGGAGAATAAAATGTATGCCCCTTTAAATCAGGCATGGGGAGTATGGCTTGGGAACTATATCCAGAATCTTTGGAGAAATCACTTTGACTCGCCGGTATACCTGTTGAGAGATTAGACTTGTATGATGCCACTCAGCTTGGTTAGAATCACATTCACCTTTGAATGGCAAGCTGCAGCCTGTCCAGAATTCAGCAGACTATTAGCAGTGAATGTAGGCTTTTTAACTGGTTGCTCTAGTGAATGCTCTACCTCCTTGAGCCTGAAACATGGATCACCCCTTCCCTATCATATCTTTACCAACTCTACACCGATCTCGTCCGAATTGACCATGAAGATGGAAAACGCGCACAGTACATTTAATCCATCAAAATATGTTTCTGGTACTATTTCAAGTTCGGACCTTTTAAAGAGATCGTCTACAAGCTCATCTCTGAACACTGGGTGGACGCTGGGGAAACCGACAAGAGCCTAGACAGCTCTCGAACTCAGTAAGCTGGGCCATTTTATTGTTCTTGTACCAGCTAACCTGCCAGGATAGACTCGAGACAGTGACAAACACATTGTGGCTTCGAATGATGGTTACCAAAGATGGTCTCTGCGACCATATTCTGAGCCCTACAACGTTATGATCGAAACTGGCATTCCTATAATCAAACGCTGTGGACAGGGCATTGGCCAAAGGCATGCGGACATCGTCGCGCACTCAATTGGTGCGATGGGTTTAATACTGAAACCACAACGTTTACGCTCTGCCGTAGACTGGATTCAAGTCCGCATGTACCGCTGTTGGTCGGATTTCCGTCGTGGATCAGCAACGACTTTATACGGAGTGTTATACAACCCATTCCTGCGTTGGCCGCGATATCCAGCCTTGCATTGCTGAGCATACTGGTGACAACCAGCATCAGAGCGGAGCGGCAACAGCGAAGGACAGGCTATACATCTAGCCCAAGGACGTACCTATGCACCTGCTCGACACACGAAATATGTCCTCGGTGGTAGGAGTCCAAGCGCGGTTCTGGGTTGTACTCGAACAACTTTCCTTGCCTCATGGACCTCCTCGTGCGGACATCTCAACTGTGCGTTTAAATCCTGAACCTACATCAACGGGGCCTTGGGCAAGATCGACTGGGAGGACATACTGGCGGACCACACTGCAGAAATGGCGAAATGGCGAATTGCCAGGAGGAACTGGCAGGACAACGTCGCTCGCACCAACTGCCAAGCAGGTAATAAGGGTACCATGGGTGCCGGAGGCCACCTCCACTGGATCACTGCACTCCTTCAACGGTGGATGGTTCTGCCGGCTGTGCAAAAAGACTTACCAGCGGTCAGGTCGCTTCCCAGAAGCACTACGGGTCTCCGACGAGGAGATCCAACGTCGTCATTGCCAATGCGGTGACTGTGATAAAGTTGGGTATGAGGTCAGTTATACCCAACCAAATGGCGCCAAAATGTGCAATACATGCCACCAGCATGCAAAAGCCTGGGGGGGTTTCTAAGCCACATACTCAGTTGTTTGACCGCTGTGCCTGTGATGGGGCAACCATCACAGGCAAAGACTGACTCAAACGCATCTGGAAAGAGGATGGCCGGAGGGACTGCACGAGGTGCTATAACCAGCTGGCGAAGGGAAATCGCCAACATGACCACCCGAGAAGAAGAAGAAGAATGCCCACGACGGAATGAAGTTGCCCTGGCCGGTTGCTCGAGAGGATTGGGATAGCCTCCACAACCTACGACAGATACGCCGTGATCTAACGAAGTTCGCCATGGTCTTGGATAAGCATATTTCGAGTCTCGAAGCTAAAGAGAAAGCAGAGAAGAGTCTCCTGATGACTCAGACGCGTCTGCATTCTGATGAGCTTCGACTCTGTAGCCATCCAGAAAGCAGCGGATACCAGATTCAGGGGCAGAGTCCATGCCTGCACTGGTTGCCCCCGAAAGGGGCACGGCCTACGTTGGGTCGCCCAGGAAAATGGCACGTATATGTGCAATACATGCGATTTCTGGGCCAAAAACCACGAGGGTGAAAGCCATTGGCTCTCCAATGGGGCAAAACCAGCCGATAGGGTGTGCCAGTGCCTTGGTTGTCACAAGAAGGGCGCCGGTGTCTCCTGGGCAAAATAGCCCGATGGGAACCATGCTTGCCGCACATGCTGGGAGTATCGAGGGAAGAACCCGGACAATTGGCAGAATCATGACCATTCCTTATTCAGGAAACGATGCCGCAAGTAAGGCGGCGATAAGTATGGATAGGCGTGGTTCTAAAAGGTGGCTTTTGTTTTATGGTTTCTCTAATATAGTTACTCATGAGTATGAATGATAATGCAATGCACTACAAGTCCATGGTCTTTGTATCCAGTATTGGTAGATGCTAATGTACGGTGCCTCATAGAGCCCAGAGGCCACCCGTGCGACTGATATCCAGCATTCCATGAGCAAACGGCCCAGGAGTTGATACTGCAGGACATGTGTGAGCGTACGATGTCTCCGAACTTTCTGGTATACTTTCATTAGCTAGAGCGAGACTGACGAACAGATGATCAGGCTCAAGCTTCAGTTAAGTGACTCGTAAACCATACCGAAAGAATGTCTGGCCCGGCTGCTCATTGCACCAAGTACTATAATTGCTCTGCTCCGTCAAGCCAGTCCTACCTCCCTGCCTGAACCCGTTGGAGCCAGCGCCATCCCCTCCTCTTCATCAGATACTTCTTTTCCGGGGTTCCGCAAATTTGAGAGACCCGAGAGCTTTTGCTTAATCCATTGTATCAACCTGTACCAGACTGGAGTCGATAGCTGGCCGATCCTAGTGCGTAACTCCAAGTTCGCCTGACAGGCAGCCGACAGCTCCTTTGTGACTGTCTGCAAAGAAGCTGCAGTTCTTGCAAGCTGGGAGGAGATGGAGGTATTGTTATCATTCAATTTGTTCACCTCGTGTTTGAGAACGTTAATCTCGGACTGCAAGGCCTTCTTATCATTTTCCAAGCCCTGATTGACGGACTGGGCTTCTTGCAGTTCAGTACTCGCGGCGATCAGCTCCCTAGTTGCTGACTGTTCCTTGTCCTGCAAATCTTTATACTTATCCTTCCGGGAGTTGACATCTGCCTGTAATTCTGCATTCTGCATGCGCAGTTTCTCGCATTCCGCGGTTAGGTTGGTTGCCTGGTTCTTGTAGCGTTCTTGTTCTTCCTCAGCTCTCTTGAGTAAAGTTGATAGACGAGAGTTCTCGGCAGAGAGTCGACAGTTCTTCTGGTCTTGGTCCTTAACCCTCGCTAATTCCTTTTGCAGCCGAGCACAAGTCGCTTGACTCTCCACTAATTCCTTCTTCAATCGTGCATTTCGGTTGAGATGCCGACGAAGCAGCACAGAAAGAGCGTCTTCACAATCCTCCTTGACTAGAAGCAACCTTCTACACTCATCAATTTCTTTCTGCAGTTCTTTCAAGTCTTGAATGATCTCTTCCCGTTGCCCTTCGTGCGTCCCGCTGATACTCTCGACACATCCAAGGATATCCTCCCAGTTAGCCACAACCTCATCTACCTGGTGAGTATGCCACTTGCACAATCCCAGTCGAGCAATGGACCGAAGTTCCCTGTTGGTCACATACTGCGGTGGTGTCCTGGACAAAGTATCTAGGATGGAGAGAATGTCCCTATACCTAGCAGGCGGGAGATCACACCGACATCGACCGCGAAGTCCACTGGGGGAGTGGGGACGCGCCAGACCGACGCATAACATGCCTCGGCCTGAGGGGTCGGTGATTTGGAGAATAGCATCGGGATCCCAAACGGCGGTCGACATATTGTACGCTTATGTTGTTGATTCAGTATGCAAGAGAGAATGTGGGATGATGATGAGGGGTTTTTATGATGCTGCGCCGCATTCCTGACCCTGGTCATCTTGGCTAATAATAGCACCACATGTTGGTGTTGTACTTTGTGCATGTATCATGTCCCAATAACTGAAAGCACCAATGATTGATCTAAATGTTTCTTCCGATCTATCCCTACCACCGCATGTCCTATCCTGGGAGACTGCGCTGGACCCCTCGATGAGATACCTGGAGATCACCGATCTACAGGGGAAAGCAAAAGGTAGAAACGACAAACGAAGAATAAGAATGATAAAAAGTGTCATTCATCTCTTAGTAGGCTTCTAGGTTCGACATCCTTGAGAGGCTGACGCCAGATACTTTGTCACGGTTCGGTGAAAGAACTCTACCTGGCGGCCATAGCAATCAAGGCCGTAGCTATCTTCTGCAACATACTCAGGACTGTCTCAATATCGTTGTAATCTCGAAGAGGCACTGGCTTCAAGCACTTCGACGTCTCTGGGCCGTATAAACGTGATAATGAAAATCTACGGCTGTCATACCAGAGATATTGAGACTTAAGTATCCAAGGCTGAAGGTATGCTGCGAAGTCGGCCTGGAAGGGTCCATAACTCATCATTGGAGCCTTGCCGCAGTTGGGCTGCAGTGCTTTATATGCGTCTCAGACAAGAGGAATTGATGCATCATCACGCTTCACTACAATTAATCCAAACCTGCTTCAACCAGCCCTGGCCTCTTCTTATGCTTTCTCGGAACAAACAAGCTACCGCAATGACTACCACGATTAATCTACCCTACTATGCGCTTGATCCGCCTTGCCGGCTTCCGATATCGCCGAGCAATTAAGTTATGACTCCAAGAGATATAAATTAAGACGTCTCAGTGTTTGGCGATCACTTATAGAAATGTATTTGGGATCTACCAAACACCAGCAGAGGCAAGTTATATCCTATGTGATACATCAACTACTCTTCTTAGTTCCTGCAGTAAAATGGAGGAATACTCCGTACAGAGTAAACGACAGCAGCCTATGCAAGGCTAAGATCCACATACTATTACATGGGAGATAGTCTACTGATCGTCTTTTAGGCACTGATTGCCGTCGCTCCATGTCGTGTCAAAGTTTGTATCATGCATTGCTTCGTCATCTCACATAGGCAAAAACTCCTTTTTTCCTCTCTGCTAATCCTGAATGGCCGGACTTTGGCACGGATTCCCCAAGCCTTTTGATCCCTGCCCAAAAAGTATTGTGGCCATGGGGCAAACATATAGATGGATTCGTAGGACAGATGTGACTTGCTGGTTCTCTGATCCATCATTAGCAGGCTGCACCTTGGATATGCTGTCAGGTAGTAGGTGGTAAAAATCTGCAGTTATAATTCATTCTACATGTTTCCTCCTGTTATCACCTTAAGCGTTATTATTCTGACTATTTTCTAAATGCAGGCACGGACATCACACATTAGGTGAAATGCAATGGGCTTTTCCGATGCCCTCAAGACTAGAGAGCTTCCTGCTAGAAGCACAGAACTAAGATTACTGGAGAGTCTTCTATTCAGATTAGAAAATAGCAAATCCTAAGGTCTTTACCTTAAGAACAGCGAGGCTGGTAAGACTTACCGCAATGTGGGTATCCGCTGGCTCTGTGAGCGAGATATCCTCGACGCCATCCACGCTGCAGTTACTGTCACCATTCCCACACGGGTTCCAGACTTCGGGATAACTAGCAGGAACCATTTCAACGGCGGACTTGAGTATACAGAACCGTCTGCAGCGGCTGGAAACGACCATCTCTTATTAAGGGACATCCTCCTCAGTCGGTACTCGGCCCTGCAGACCTCAGACACTGACCAGGCTGCTAGGGACTAAAAGATAGACTACAAGAATTCCTCTCCTCCGTTGCTGCCAACCCCGCATCCCTGATAAGAGCGAAGCTTCGACTGTCTTACGAGGCAGATTGCCAAGAGAGTTGGCTCTCTGTTGCTGCACGCAGATCAGGACCTGGATGCCACTAAATCCCTTGCAGCGTTGGGCATTGACTCACTGGGAAAATTGAGATCATGAATTGGTGGAATCAAGCCTCGGTTTGGATATCAGCGTCTTTGAAACTGCGGTCGCTGAGACAATTGCGAAACTGGCGCAGATTGCTTTAGACGGTCTACGTGCCAAATTTGCCAAATAGGCACAGGCTTGAGATCAGAGTCATATTAGCGCGACTTCAATGGTTTCTTCTGGGTTCTCTCGTTTACGGATATCAGTCCGTTCGAATGCCATATTTTGGACTTCATGATTATCTGCTGCAATGAACAATATGAGTACGAAAATGTGGCTGAGCTAGTCTACTCGCCAGGCCATCCTTAGTATATTAGAATCGTCCGGAACACAAGATTATTATGAATACGAGGGTGTACCATGATTTTTCAGGATAGGTCGTATTCGCGAATCCTCCCCTAACGATATCCACATAACGTTATACTCCAACCTTAACCGGAAGCATAACGATGTCATTCCATCAGTTGTCCACAATATAAATACACACTTTCGGCTTCTACTCTGGTCTTCAACTACAGACTCAAGAACAAGATCATTACCCAAATACCTAGAAACCATCATGCCTTCCGGATTCGCTAGCAACAACCTGTATTGGGAGACAGAGGCACCCCTGGAAAAGGGCAACCCCACCATTCTTTTCATCCATGCTTCATGGATGTCGTCGGCCATGTGGGAAGAGACTGTCCAGCTTCTCGCACCACAGTTACCAAATGTCAACCTCCTCCGCGTTGACTTGAACGGCCACGGAAAAACAACTGCCGGCCGCAAGGAATATACTCTCTGGAACCAAGCCGAGGATGTCCTCACTCTCTTGGTATGAATGATTCATACAACCTATACAGCCATAGCACAGCTAATATCCCGCAGGCAGAGCTTGAACTGTCCAACGTACTGATCGCCGCCATCTCCATGGGCTCGATGATCGCTCTCCGCCTGGCTCTACTCGACCAAGCTAGATTCTCAGGCCTCATCCTCCTCGCCTCCAACGCATCAGCTGCGACCGACTCTCAGCGTGATGCCTTCTATCAGCTTTGTAATATCTGGATTGCAACACCTGCTCCCAGCAAGCAGATCATGGACGCCGCTATCCTCAGCTGGGGCGGGAATCCTGATGTCGAGGGCCCGCGTGCGGCTCAAATAAAGCAGGACTGGGTTCAACGCCACTCGGGCGCTGAGAATGTGGAGCCTACACTGAACTCAATGATGGAGAGGGATGCGCTGCTTGATCGACTGGGGGAGATTCGTGTTCCAGTTCTTCTCATTCATGGGGAAGATGACAAGACATATCCTCTGCAGGATGCTGTGGAGATTAAGGAACGGCTTGTTAACGCGGATGTGCGCTTGGAGGTTGTCAATGGCGAGGGTCATCTGTTGATTCACTTGAGGGAGGCCAGGGATGTGGCTGAATGGATTCAGGGTTTCGTGCAGATGGTCCTTGGATGATCAGATGGGTTGATATCCTGAATGTAGTTCTGTGATCTTAATGATATAAATGACAACTGCCATTAGCTTCTCCAGCTCTGGGTATACAAACCGCGATCGAGATCATCCATTGATATTCGGGATCTCTTTCGTACCTGAAACCAAAGCGAACTTCAACTAAGCGCTATCACGCTATCACATCATCTAGCTATAGACTTCACCAATACAGCACCGTGTCACCACGCAAAAACTTCCCAACATCAGCATCTCGCTTCCCCTCAATTATACCCAAAATCATCTCCGCTGGAACCATCGGATCCCCCGCCCTTCCTCCCGCAGACACATCTTCCTCACCCTTCCCTCTCAGATTCGACCTCACCAACCCCGGACACACAGCAAATACCCTAATCCCCTTGGGACCAAACTGCTTATGCTGCTGTACAACCAACATATCCAGCGCAGCCTTGCTCATCCGATACGCCACGCCATCATAATAGTGCACCGAAGAGGAGGGATCAGCCGCCTCGGACAACGAACCCAGAATACTCGAGATGAAAATCGAGTACGGACGAGCCGACTTCATCAGTAGAGGATTGAAGGCCTCGGACACCAGTGCAGGCCCGATAGAGTTGACAGCGAAGGTCTCCTCCATTGCCGATTTGGTTGATTGGGACTGTGAGAAGACACCCGCATTATTGATCAGGACGTCGAGACGGCCAAACTGCGCTTCGATTTGCTTTGCGGCGGATGCAATCGAGGTAGGGTCCGTGACATCTAGTTGCACGCTAGACAGAGAGCCCTTTATGGCCTCCGAGGACTGAATTGCTTGGACTGCATTCTGGCCATTTTCAAGAGAGCGGCTGCTGATGATGACGTGGTAGTCTGGCGAGGCTGACACGATGGTTTTGGCTATTGCGAAGCCGATGCCCGAGTTTGCGCCTGCTGTGATCAGTCTAGGCTCGAAGGCAGTTATGTTTATCATCTTTACCTGTAATGAGCACGACAGTGGACGGTGTATTAGTCATTATTGTTGACAGCGATGGAGGTTCGCTCAATGACGCGGGTAATGTGGCGAGTGATAAAGAAATGTCTTGTTATTCATGCCTTGATGCATTATATGGGTCGTGAGCTAGTGTAGTGATACGCGGAGATGGATATCCAGGTTCCGTAAATACGCCTAAACTCCGTCTAAACCCCAGGACATGTTGCTCCTGGTGCCTAAATTGCATTGAGTCGAAGTGAGTATCACATGAAATAATAAGCATACAGTCTCTGGGACCAGAGGATCGAGATTGATGACGCTCCGAATATTTACCTGGTTGGATGACTGTCTGATGCCGCGCGGTTGAATCATCTGATGCTTCTCACATACAATGCAACAGAAAATATGAAACCCTTCACTCCATGAACCTGTCTGTAAAGATGACATATCTCTTGCTTCACCCTTTGTTCCCGTTTTAATAAGTGGTGACCTGTTCTTGGGAAACAACTAGACAGCTATATATATATTGACGGCTATAGATACCCCAAGACAAGTTGCTGAATGCCACGGCCATACCAGGCTGAAGGTGGAAAGTATCAACACGTACAGAAGAATACGCGAGGTTCTCCTGTCCGAAGTTTGTGCAATTTTAGCATTAGCAGATACTGGCCCTGCATAAGGTAGGTAGCATGTAACAATTGAGATGAGCAAAAAAAAACACCCAAGATGTCCTTTTAAATGGCCATATATCATAAAGTTTGCCACCTATCACAAGTCAGCGTTAGTGGTGTAGCGGTTAGCATTATTGCCTTCCAAGCAATAGATCTGGGTTCGACTCCCAGCTAACGCATTATCTTTTTTGTCGCTTCTCTATTTTCGTGGCGATTGACTTTGAACTGCTACGCGTTTCTAATTTTCTTAAATTATGGAAACGAGCTTCCACAAATACAACAACCAGGCGTATATGCGACCGGACATTTTGCGAAGAGACCACTCTATCCAGTCTATCGTTCGGACCGGTGCCTCCACAAGAAGAGTCCACAAGGAAGAAATGCGCAGAAAATCACCTCTTGGTCTGAGTTATGACTGCCTTCCCATCCGCAGCTCTTCAAGACTCTTCTTCTGTCTACCACTTTCATCAAAGTTGCTCTCCTGCAGCCACTCCTCCATAGCCCCCTTGACACCCCCTTCCCATTCATCACGCAGCATCGAGAACCACGCCGTATCTCTATTCCTCCCTTTGACCACCATATGCTGCCGAAAGATCCCCTCAAAGGTAAACCCCAATCTCAGCGCAGCCCGTCTGGAAGGCGCATTCAGCGCATTACACTTCCACTCAACGCGGCGGAACCCCAAATCTTCAATCGCGTACTTGAGGGCAAGGTAAAACGCCTCGGTAGCGACTGTCGTCCGCTGTAATGTTGGAGAAAACAGTACATTCCCAATCTCAATGCTGAGATGCTGAGGGACGATGTTCATTAACGAAAGATAGCCCACAGCATGTCCTTTTATGGGGTCGGGGTTCTGGCGGAGGTCTATGACTGCGAAATAGAACGGATCCGAAGACCTCGATTTGGCTGCGATGGCTTCTTGGAAAGTTATGGAGTCGCTGAATGGACCATCGGGCATGTAGTCCCAGAGAGCGGATTTTCTCGCATCGTCCCCACCGATTAGAGGGAATAGCTGAGCGGCGTGGTCTGAGTTCAGTTTGGTCAGAGCAACCGTGCCGCAGGTGAGGGTATCCTCAGAGGGTAGTTGGGCCGGAGGCAATGCGACGACTGGACCCAGGGGCCGATTAGACATGATTGTTGTGATGATATGTGTTCTGATAAGGTTTCTGGGCTGTGAATTTAGCAATTGACTTCGATAGAATTTATGAGTCATGCAGAAGCCTACTAATCCCAATTAGTGGATGGTGATATGGCAGTACACGAATTATGTCGCAGAATAGCATTAATAGGTGTTCACTTCTTCCATTTATCATGGAACTGCAGTAATAACCATTTAAGGGATGTTTCGGAAGGGGCAGATCCGGTATAGAAAAATGAAGGCTGCATCAGCACTATTGCGACTAGTTATACTGACATGGCTAAATCAAGATTGACACTGCATTCCACTCTGGGCTCAGCACCTCGTACTCGATGGTTTCCCAATCATCCGTTGCCTGTCCGTAACGTTTGAATTCTTCTTGGCTTTCAGCGAGTGCGGTATAGAACTTTCCGGTCGCTACTGCGATGGCCTGGTCCTTCTCTGTCGTTTTGTTGTGATACACGCGAAACTTAGATGCAGCGTAGACAATCAGACTTTCTTTATTACCCGGCTTGAAGCTGAGTAGGTACGGTATATGTGACGAAAGAAGCCATTCCCGAGGGTGGTTCATAGGCAGCGCCTCAACAAGCTCTTTCTCGGTGTAGCCAAGGAGGGCCTGTAGAGAGGTTGGAGGCTCGGCGTACAGGCAGGGAGGTTTGTTGACCACAAATGACTGGTAATAATTTTGTAGATAATTGACAGCCGTATGCTGGGGGGATGCGATGTGGATACACATGGTCACACAGTCAACCAGCTCTTCAAACGTGCTGATGGTCGGGAACGAGGGCAAACCGGCACCATCGGGACTGCGCATCTCGTTAGACCAGGACTGAATGCATTGGTCATTCAGGATTTTCTCGTTGGCATTAGTTCCGGGGTAGAGTAGAGCAAACATGTCTTGCACGTATGTCCTGATCTTATGCCACATGCTGTTGATACATCTGGCGTAGGCGTAGTTGTGAAACTTGGGACCGTCGAGTTCCTCAGGAGGGAACCCGCGCTGGCGAAGATCTGTCGGTACGTAGCGTCCCTTGAAGTCAAAGTTCTTGTACGCGTGCCGGATAAATGCAAAGCCTTCACTTGCCTGAAGCCCGATTAAATCGACAATGACATGGGGAACCAGAGTGTTTCGGGCAGCCGCATTGAGTGCCAGGGTCTTTTGCCAATGCGGATAGAGCAACAGCATCACCGGGTGGTCTGGGTCGAGTTGTCGGTGCGAGGCAACAATAATGGCCTCTTCAATCATATGGGTGTTCGTAAGGTGCACGGTGACTTCATGCCGAAGCCAGTCGCTACACTGTACACAGGTCTTGGCATATCTCCAAGGCCAGTCATGAGCCTCGTCGGTTATCTTCTGTTTCTGGTCCTGCTTTTCGCTTCCTGACCGGAGATCCTTCCGCTTGATCAATTCCCGGTTGTAGATGGTCACAGATGTCTCAGCACTGCCCCGCCAGTCGATGACAATAGCCAGAGGGTAAAGCTGGCCTTTGTCATTGAGATAAAAGAGACACACCGAAGCACAACCATAGCGGTAGCTTTTTTTGCCTGCTTCATCAAACTCGCATTTGATGACAGCAGTCGGGTCCAGCCCAGCAGCCTCGCGGAAGTAGCTGTAATCCTGCATGTACAAAGACCCTCGGCAGCTGTTACGGAGATCGGTGATAATCTCCTTAGCCGGGGCGTCCTCTGGTGCTTCTGCGGCTGTGATAAAGTGCTCTAACCAACGATCTGAAGCCCGTTCAATTGTTGTAGGATTCGTGCCTGTAAAGTGCTGCTGGGCAAACCGGGCATCGCTGTACCAATCTGCCAAATCGCCCACGTTGGGGAGGTCGAATATATCTTTACCGAAATACCATCCGCGAGCCCTCCTGTTATAATTCTCCACATCTTCGAGCTTTTCTCCTGCGTCTGGTCTGCCCATGGAGCCAAACCAACCTCTTGCAGTCAACCTAGCAACCCCTCTTTTAAATCTACTTGGCACAATGCTAGGTAAGAGAGAGCTTAGCTGCCAAAGGCGCATCTTGTCAAAAATCTCGGACGGTTGAAGTGTGGATCTCTGGTTGCTTTTGTCCTTTTTCGCTGCTTCCACATTGCCGGCAAGGTTAAGATGGGGCGGGTAACCGTCTGAGCCATCTGTGAATGCAAAGAATTTGCGTTTCTGGTCCTTGGTCAGGGGCGATGGAACCAAAGGCTCGAAATTGGCTACATCCATGAAGGAACTAAAGCTGTCGAGGATGTTAGCCATCTCGGAGGAAGGGAAATGGTCCGATACAAGTACCGCTGTTCTATAAGGTTATAAATCTTAGTGAGCGCCAGTTGCGTCCCCCGATATGTTCCTTTCTCAATCGGAGGGGGTTTTTCATAGGTTTTCGTTTGCATAATCTCCGGGTTTTGCTCGAGGACTTTGACCTTCCCCGGCAAAAGTTTAATATTGGACAATTCATTGATCAAAACGCCGGTGTCAATGTCGCTGACAGCTAGATCTTCGGGGTTCCTCGGCCATTTCTCCTGAACCTCAGGATAGCCAAGCACGACACCAGGAGTCAGTGCAATAGTATTTTGAGGCATAGCTGCGGAACGGAGTCGTATATCGCTAGATTCTTAGATGGAATGATGGTTGCATAAGATTATGTGGTGCATGGGATTGAAAAGATTTAAATATTCCAAGCCTCGATTCCTTAATCTGACTGCTACCTCTCGATATAATGATTCATGACGTTGGTCGAGAATCAACATCAACGTCCATGTAACATACTACTCCGTACGTTTGCGGCCGTATCTTAGATCAACCGGTTCAGTTAGGGTTGACAGAGAATCCAAATGCACATCCCGGGGCCGTACTTTCGTAGTGGATGGTCCAAAAAGATTCGGAAGTTTGGATCTTAACCGTAACAAGCAATCAAGGGATGCTAGCTGTCGTGGGTAGGAACGGGGTTACCCGACGCCTTTTCCTTACAGTTTAAAGCTGTGGTTACAGCGGCCAATCGGACTGTTCCGAAGGAGCAAAGAATGGGAGTTGCTGGTATAGGTGACGTATAGTATAAGATGCAATTACTATTTGCAAGGCCTCATTCTTCCGGGAGGTCGGCTCTGGGAGGAATATGTTATCGTATAGCTTCATTCTGTTCATGATCGACTTTGATGCAGCCCTCTGCACAATTTTTCTCTAAAAGCAAGCTAGCTATTCTATAACCCTGCCATAGCTTTCTAATTTCACAACTTCTCCATCGACGCCTTGTTTTAAACTCGAATGAATATGTGTTACCGGGAAAGATTCTGACCTCTGATCATAGAGTTAGGAACAAAAGGGGTATCTCTGCACTTTATCTTCTGAGAATTAATTACCTTGGCCGATATCATCACTGCTTGAAATTTATGTGTCTACTACTTCTATCTCAGTAACCATCGTCAATGATATGCTCCCTACACGGTTGGTACGTAAGTATTGGGGAGCTCGGCTTCATAGGCAACATAGAATCGTCAGATCAACCGATCCCGACCTTCAGAGCCTGCACCGTTGCGTGTCATTTTGGCGTTACAGTTTGTCAGGTTTTATCCCGGCAAGCGTCGCATCATGATTCAGTGGATCTAGACTGGTTGTGCGTTGGATATGGGTTTGATGCAACCCATGCGGATTATGGGTTGATCCACACCTACCCGGAGTACAACCCTGGGTCGTCTACTGAACCATGTCCGCAGATGAGTGATTTAGGAGGCTTTACCTTATTCTTATCTTTTCTTAGCCAGGAGGACCTCTGACATCTTAGTTAACCTAAATATGTATATCATCCACGATGCCCAGTTTAACCCTTGTAAAGAAATCCAAGAAGTCCTTATATGGGGGGGCATTCCACTGGCATCCCATGGAACCTATCCAGGATGATCTGATAAGAGCAATGTATATAATTTCCTATGGGTATCTGGCATATTCCGAGTGCCGGGCGATATATGCAAAAGCACCGAGGCCAGACTGCAGCATATAGACATACGACGCACTCTATTCAGGGGGTACTTGAGAGACACTCTCTCGAGGCTGCTTGACCTGAGCCTTATCCGACTCTTTCCGCTTCAATTTCCAATGCGCATCGGCCTTCTTCTTCCATTCCCTCTGGGACACTGCCCACTCCTGGAATTTGCCGGGATGCCGAACACACCAGAGAACCACCTCCCTAGTCGCCATTGTATCCTCCAAGCAATTGTGTCCTCTCCGTGACTGCTGAATATCGCGATCGAGCATCTGCTTGCACAGTCGCTTCAACCCCCAGTTTTGCTTGCAGTCTTTCGCTACTGCCTCCCGAGAGAGGATAGCCGTGTCAATGATGTTCAAATGTACCATACGCATGATATCTAGGTCGTGCTGGAGCGACTGGCCCACGAGGATGGTGTCCGGATCGATGTGCGCCCATAGGGCTTTGCGAGCTTCTTCCCATCCGTTGACAGTCTTTCCAGCCTCTTTCATCTCCTCGAGAAGTTTCTGCGACATCCCGCTCCAAGGAGTCCGCCAGTCCGTTACCATCTTGGACGGGACCACGTATATGTCAACAATAACTTCACCGGCCAGGATATCGACGGCGCAGATCTGCGCTACTTCCGCACATCCTCCTTCAACCTCGACCATCTCACAATCGAGTGCGACCGCGCGCCGAGGTGGACGAAGCCCTGACATAGGACTCGGTGTTAATTGATAGCTCTGCCAGTTCTCCAGGATAAAATCTTGAACAGGTGCGTAAACATGAGCCGGCAGTGAGGCGCATGCTTGTTTCTTTCCACAACATGGATACTTGTATTGTTTCTTCTGGTGTTTGAGTTTCATTGGGTGGTAGAAACAAGCTGTTTTTGATTTCGTATCTAGAACTCGCTTGCGCTCTACAACAGTTCTCAGTATATTTCATTCCATCAGAGGTGGATATATACGCACCTCCGCAGTTCATACACTTTGCATATCCTTCCATGTCCTCTTGGGTCATTTCGCGGACCTTGTAGCCGGATCTGGCGAGAGTATTTAGATTATGGCATACGTTTTTCAGGCAAGCGATGACAGCCTCGTGCAATGGTCCAGGGACATCTGACCACTCATGCACCACGGGCTCTTTCTGCTCGGAAGCTTCTTTTTTTGATGAGCTTTCCAGGGGTCCAGTCGCTGGCCCGGCATATCGCCGGCCGCGTCTTGGTGCCTGGGCTGCCTGGGCTCTATGCTGGGTCGCATGCTGCTCCTTTCCCTCGGTAGTCATGTCTACCTGATCCCCTGGTTTCCGAATATTGCTAACAGGTGCCGCGAAACTTTCCTTTGGACGGAAGGCCAGCTCAACGCGTGGTACCGGTTGATCCATCTTGCGATTAGATGCTCAACAGGAGAATGGGCTCGGAAATCTTATTTCAACCGCGAAAGCAAGTTGTGTATGCGCGCTCAGCTGGTACAGTCGATCAGATATACTTGTTGATGCCGTGTCCAGTGTATTTAAGCTCAATATCTGAATATTTAACTGTAAGAGATTTGACGACTCGGCCTCCCTTCTGGTTTAGCCTCCGCTGTGATGGAAGACTGAGTCAGAAACGGGTTATATATGACTCATATGACTTGCACAGGAAGCTCGATCTCATCTAAACTCATTTCCGATGATCCAGAGGTACAGATTAGCTTCCATCTAATTCTGATCACCACTGATCACCACTGCGCGAGTCGATAAAGGTAGCAGAGCGACTCCCGAGGGGCACGGATGCCTTGCTGACCCCGCAGCTGAATCCAGGGGGTTATACCTGGTGTCTGTAAGATTGTGTCTTAAAGCAAGGGTTATCAAATTCTTTCAAATTCTCTGTCATTGAACAAGAATGCTGATGGCGAAGGTACTAGTATTTTGCTACAGAAAATACCATGGAAAGAGATGTGAAATCGAAGCTCGATCAATGGCGTGCCGGACCGAGGGGTTCGTAGAGGTAGGACTAGACTAAGGTACCTTAGCTGACCCAATCTGCAAATCCATACCTTGTCCAACGAACGGTGGATCCGGGTTAACCCGCATGGATACGCCTAGATGACCCAGATTTGAGGGTGGGTTATATGGGTTAGACAGGTGGTAATCAACCCATATCCAATCCACCAGAAACTTATACCTGTGATTTGTTACGCAGCCTCAACGAATGAAAGCCCTGACAAAGAAGCAAACATAGGAGGACCTGGGTGTTTCAGCTGACCCTCAAATACATAAGAATCAGCTTGGTCAAATTTAAATGCCTTCATACCCACAGCCCAGCTAGATGTTGCCTCGTCCTTCATTTCAAATGATATCGTTATTTGTCCCAAGCTCCTAGCTATTACCGTTGCCCACCATGGTTAACGTCTTTACCACGACTGTCGGCACATTTAGAAGGCTTTTCCACCTCTTAAAAGCCCTTAATTCTCTCCTCTTTTTTGTCATTTGGCTCACCATCCGTGACCTCTACTACGTCGTGTGTATTCCGCTCCGTTTATGCCAGTCTCTGAATCCTAACCTCGACGACACCATGTACAGATTGCAAACCTATCTCTCCCCCGCCGTAAGGTTGAAAGCGTTGTGCTTTCCGACCAGCCAGGTCATGGTGGCGTCTGGCCGCAATTTCAGGCGCCCATTCAGGCCACTGACTCTCGTTCGCCCTGTCCAGCGTATGTTTCCTTATCCTTTTCACAACGTTATACTAACACACCCAAGGCTCAACGCTCTTGCCAACCACGGTATGTGAGACTGTATAATGTGCTTCCACATGCCTGTCCTTCGCTGATCTGACACGGCGCAGACATCTTGCCCCGCAGTGGTAAACACATCAGCTACAAGCAAATGTCGCATACCATCCAACATGCGTATAACCTTGCACCGTCGCTCGCCGACCAGCTCACTGCCTCAGCCTATCAGCTCGACCAAGGGCGGAGCTGGATTGACCTGCAGGACCTCAGCGCTCTGAACGTTAGTCATCAGGATTCCTAACTTACCCATGTAAATCTGACTGCGCACTGACCCCTCGTCTCAGGTCATCCAGCACGATGCCTCATTTACGCGTATGTTGCTTATCAGTACTTCCAACCGGCCGTGGTGTGCTGACGCGAGAAATATACAGGTCCTGACATCGCCTTCTGTCCTGACCAGGGCGTCCCGCACCCGGATCTAGTAGACAGATTCCTCTCCCACGCATCGAATGGCAAATCCCTCTCGCTCGACGACATAGTCTACTTCTCTGGTGTCCGACGCGCAGAGTGCAAACGTACCAACGGCCAATACTCTATGACGTGGAGCTTCCTGCACCAGTTCTTTGGTAGGTTTCCCTTTTTCCTTTTCAGCTAAAGCGTTGATTTCTCACCGGTGCATGCTTTATGTCCAGGCTCCGGAAACAACGCGCTCATGTATTCGATTTTTGGCGGTGATGTGGAAGATCTCCGGGTTTGGCTTAGTGAGGAGCGCTTTCCGGACCAGTGGGAGCCGAGAAATAGAGAGGCGCGAGGGCATACCATAATGGTAAGTTGTCAGTCTTTCTTGACGATGTATTCTAGCGTGTTGACTGGCGGTGCATAGCAAGCGGTGAGCAAGACGCTCATAATCGAGCTTAACATCAATGAAAAGCAGAAGCTCCGGTCTGAGAACACGGCCTTGAATGAGACCAGGGAGCCGTAGGCTCTGGCTGGCCGCCCTGTTTATGTTAACCTGTAGTTTTCTATCTATGGCGATAGTGCTTTTGGAATTAAAAGAGGGCCGCATATATAGAAGTTTCGCTGAAAGTTTGAGCAAGGGCTTGCGGGCTGGCAGGACCTTTGCAGGAGAGAAAAAGGGAAAGTACACATGTACCAGCAGATATTGTAAGTAATGTTTTCTATCACACCTACTCTAATTATTACAGCAGAAATCGGTCATAGGCAGGATATATCTGACAGGGAAAGGCGTCTAATATTCTACTGCTATATCCTGTAATTTTTTGACTTGTTATCCACGGATTTTATTATAGGTTCTTCTACTGCGAGTCTCTTTTGTAATACGTAAGATTCGCGAATGTTTAGTATAGGAGCCATTCTGAATTTAGAGAGCGTAACATAGGAGCTAACTCAGGATAGGCCGAAGGAATATGGTATAAAAGAATGTTGCAGCAACTGCATGACCTGCCATCAGCTTCAAAAATTAGTAGCCTCGAATGAAATAGACCTCAGGCCATCTCCATCGCATACAGATAAGCAGCAAATAGAGTGGTTACCAGGTCTTTCCATGCACCTACGAAATGAACTCAGATTATCCAGGATACATGAGACCGAAAGACGTACTACACATGTACAAACAATAAAAGGAGAGACCTTAAGCTAAGGAAACCATATAATCCAGGACAGTCAACGACGCTTGGAACGTCGGTTCAAAGGATCACACATGCCCACCCCAAAGCTTCTTCTGGGCCAGAGAAGGGTTCATCAGGAAAAATGAAGTCTTCAAAGAAAATGTTCTCTGAGGCATCGTCGACAAAGGAATCGAATACAGGCGGCGAGGACGGGGAGGACGACGACATGTACATTCTGGCGGCCATGTACAAGAGACGGATCCAGGGTTTGATGTCCCCCCAAGCATATAAGAATTGCTCAGCCCATGCTGCTCTTGCAGCGGATTCACCAGATCTATTTGCCCAGTCTCCCTGCTGACGTTCCCCTTGTTGCTCGCTGCGGGCCGAATCACCTCCAGGGGAGGAATCTGCGCTTGTTTCGTCATTGTCTTGGGAATCGTCGGCCGCACGCCCATATTTTAGCCATCTGCCGGCGAGAGTTGTGTCGATGGTAGCCCCATTCGCGATTTCGGTATAAATCTGAAGCTTGAGGCTGGTGGGTGCTGGTAGAGCGCCGTGATTGCATCCCGAGCGAGGACCCGACGCCTCTCGGCCTGCCTCTCGATATGCAATGTTTTGTAATTCCCTCCCTCCATTACGAGTCCATGGTGGTAAATGCTCGCTCCATGCTCGAAGAAACGTTGCAGCAGCCCTTCTGCACGCCATTTCTCAACTCTAGCCATCTTGGTTTCGATGCCATCCGCGTCCAAGCCGTCCCATCTGGTTGTGACAACCGTGACATTGGGCATGTAGTCCTGGCCACAGAAAAGCCAAAGCCAGGTGAGAATCTTTTCTGTTGCAGGCGTGACACGATTCTCCTCCATAGAATCCACATATAGGACACCGCGGAATTTGACGTATCGCTCAACAACGGACATGGCCGTCATGAGCCTATGAAAGACGTCCCAGTCGTCGAAGTCGCGAGTATTAAATCCTGGCATGTCAAGGAACAAGCAGCGCTGATTCCCAATGACCGTTGGCACAAGACTGGTGGTTTTTGTACCTGATATATGTTCAGTGTCTTCATAGGTCCTGCAACAATAGCAACCCTCACCAGATTCAAGTGTCGATCCGATATACACGTCTTCCCCAGTGATTGATTTGATGAAAGACGACTTCCCAACCCCAGCAGGGCCGGTAACGATGAAGAGATCGGCTCCAGTACTATGTCGACTCTGAGTAAACTTGGAACTTGAAGCTCGCCGGATCAGCCATTCAAACTTACTGCGTTTTCAAGAACCTTTCAGCTCCTTCGGTCAACTTGTTGCAAACAAGGTCCGAGAAAATATGCCATCCATTCTTGATCGGCTGCAAAGGGCTTGCGGGAAAAATTGGCATTGTGGTTTGTAGGGTTAGGCCACTGAAGTCCTCAGGTAAACAGACAGAATGTCACAGAGTTAAGGCAATATAGCAGCAGTTCAGATGTTTGTTTGATCCGTAGGTTCTGAATATTCGTCAAAGATGCAACAAAAATATTTCGAAAGACAGAGATATCATCGGGGAATTCATGACCCCTATATAGATAACCCATTCAATGTCTGCCCATGGAAAGCTCCCATCATCGAGAGGTATGTGTATACTATAGAACTTCTACCATATGGAGAAATGTCTGGCAGCCATCACAGCAGGATGGACGAATCACACAAAAGTGCCATGCATCGAACACAGCCGAAGTAGAAAGCACTATCCCTGAATGTAGATTAGCTCAGATGGAAGCGAGCAAAAGTGTGCAGTAGTTCGGTACCTGGTGGACTGGCCAATGGAATGATGCCGGAAGCTTTAGAGACGTTGAGAGGCAGCTCTTTAACAGAAAGTGGGGAAGTATATCGTCTCTTTCAAGGAGCGTGCCACGTCAACAAGGCATATCTGTTCCAGACGCTATGGCCTTATTCCTCCTGTGATAGGTGGCCTAGTGCTCCCATACTGTGTTCATGCTGGTTCAACATAGACCAAATATTTGTTATATCCCTGTCATTCTGCAAGCACCTATCTCTTTATAGTAATGGCTGTGGTATTGATGATTGATCATTGGACACTCGCCCTTTTCCTACAGTGGAGAGAGCTCAAGAACTCTTGAGGTTTGCTGTGGTTCCCCTTTATTTAAAAAGTGGGCCACATTCTGAGACTGGTCCTCTTACATCGATCCCAAACCCGACACATACTGGTTCATTGTAGTCGCTAATCGGAGATCCATCGACAAACTAAGTCATGAGCGAATCTCAACCGGCCCCGCTTTACCGAGACCGTCGCCTTGACATTATTCAGCTTTACTTACTCGAAGGCTTGAAACTCGAGGAAATTAAATCAAAATTTGAGCGCGAACAGTCGCTGTCTGAACCCCGACTAACGTAAGCGATAGGCCAGAGGTGAAGTTTCTCAAGGTACACATGCTTATCAGACTTTCAGAATCGACCAGTGGAAAGCCTTTCTACGAGCCCAGGGGATCTTCAAGAATCTCAGCGAAGAGGAAGTAGTCTTTATCAGAAGCAGGATTGGTCTGGGAGGAACATGGGACTGTTTGGTCCTTGCCAGTGACGTCCTCTTGGACAACATCGAAGTTGAGAAGCGCTACAAGAGGAGGGAACGACATCGCCAGGAGATTGAATCCCCAAATCGCAGAGCTCTAACGTTTATTCCTCTACATTTTGACCTCAAGTCCCTCAGTCAACCAGACACTTTCAAAAACTTCCAGCAACTTTTGTTCAGCACACGGGTCCATTTCGAGACTTCCTTCGACTCTGGCAGATGGGCGGCAGATGACCGAGGCTTGTACGCCAGAAGCGCTGAGCTCCGGGCTGGGTTGGCAGCGCTCAGCAAACTCTACAACATGATTTACCATGCTTTGGGGCAATTCAGGATAGGCAGAAATAATAGGTCGGGAGCACTGATACGAACAGCATTTCTAAACCTCAAAGCCGTAGTGCAGAATCACCACCATCGCCAATTCCCGGATATTCTTGCTATCCTGCGCCTGCTTCAGCGGGATGGGCACGTTAAAATTCAGCAATTACTGACAGAATATCTTGTCCACTGGGCAAGACTAGTCTTGTCTCGGAATGAGCCTCGCAGAATGATGTTTGAAGCCCTGCAGAAATTACCCATGGACTCAGACGGTCATTTATATCTTGCATTTGATGCCTACTGTCGACATTTGTGGATGTCGAAGGTCGCACAAGACGAATTCAAGGCTCATTATTCTTACAATCAAGCCAGCTTCCCGCGAGCCGATCCAGGTGGTTTCTATGACTTCTATCGAGGGAAGAGTTTGAATGATATCACAGCGACACTCGAAAGTGCCGATAGGGATTTAGGCCTGTATAGCCACGAGACGTTTTGTGTATGGCACACCGCTATCCGGTACCTCTGGGAGGAAGAAAGGTACAGAGATATGGCAGGTCTCTGTCAAAGACTGTGCTGGCGTCTTGAGCTACTCGGAGATGGATACGATTATAGTCAGCAACTACAATTGAACCTCGATGCTTCGCTGACCTTTTATTTGCTCGGAGAGGCACAGGCGGCGCAGGGAAACCTGCGTGATGCTAGGACAGCCTTTGAGGCGTCAGTCATGTTGCGAAGTCGGCTTGTCCCCAGTGATTTTGACACTGGAAAAGTCGCTGCATTGGGAAAGCTCGAGTCAGTTGTTACAAGGCTAGGGGATGTGCTCGCAGCAAACCACTTCAGGGGACTGGTGAACACAATATACTCCGCCGTGGAATCCAGAGATATGGAGGAGCGGGCAACAGACGCTACAGTGGTTGAAATTCGGACATGACTGCCATTCTGAATGCTATTGCAATAGGCAACATTGACTTTGCTCGATTGAAGACGTGACATCGACATACTGCACTACGCTAAGTCACTACGTACCTCTTCCCCTCTATAGTACATATGGATCTTCCGAATGTTTGACGGAAGGATGCAAGTTAATTCTATGCTTCTCTTGATAATCCACCCAATACTTGAAATATGACAGGCTCAATCCTCCTCCTCGGGGGGATCATAAATCTCCCCAGCCGGCGTCTTCTCCAACCTCACCCCATCCTCAGTAACAATCTCCTTACTCGGCACCACAACAGCAAATAACCTCGCCAACGTATCCCCCCGGTTAACCCACTCGTGATTCACTCCCCGAACAACAATCACATCATGCTCCTTCAGCACCTTCTCCTCCCCGCCATCCGTCCGGAAACCAACCGTCCCAGACAGCACGACCACATAATCCAAGGACAGCGTCCGATGCATCCACCCCGCTTCCGCAGGAGGGAGATCAATGATCCTGCACGAGGGACCTTTTGTATCGGCAAGCGGGACAAGAGTCCCGTGGGGATCTTTGGTCTGGCGCATGTTGTCGACGGGAAAGCCGCGGGAACGGTGGATTTGGATTACCCCGAAGCCGGAGTTGGGGCCTGGAGCTTCAAAGCGTGGTGCGGTGGTTGGGTCGTAGGGCTGGAGGAGCTCGTCTGAGGCGAAGTAGGCTTTGCCTTTGGGGTCGTGTGCGGTGATGACGCGACGGATGGGAATGGACATGTCTGTGGGCTGGGGTGGGAGAGCTTTTGAATCTGCCATTGTCGGTTTGGGAATCGGGAGGAGGAATTGGATGAAGTAGGACTGTGACTTTGAAAGATGGAGAGAGGGAAAGCAGCCTTTTATATTCAGCTGGATCATGAGCGCTAGCCTGTTTATATAGTTGATCCCCGTGCTGAAAGACGTGCGATGATGATTGGTAAGCTCGGCATTTATAATCGTCGATTTGTAAGCTCCATTTCAGACATCGTAAACACTTGCCTACTTTCAAGCTTGCGAAGCTTCAATAATTGCATTAATCAATTTGATATTGTTATTGTTGGAGCAGAAGAGCTATGACTAAAGAATGTTTGTACATACAAAACAGCGGTGTTGCATGGTTGTACCATATATTTCGATGTCCGCTGCACCTTTGACAAATCAGACGATCGAAATTGTACCATCTACCATCTAGGAAGCACAAACTCTCATTGAGAAAGATTCAGTAAAGAACCTCGTTAATGAAGACCGAAGGGGCACGATCCGACTGCCAGATGTAATTTTTCAAATGAACCTGAACCAACAGCCTGCATCAGACATACAGTCTGGCAGACATGCTCGTTGTATGTCGCTCACAATGTCAAGATTCTACTAATTTCAATGGGCAGAATGCCGGCTGTAGCTCCCCTGAAGGCGGCACCGTAGCTGATGTAGGGAGCTGTTTTGAAATTCCTCAAGGATTCAACCGTAGTCATCGAGATAATACTGGCAGAGAAGGACGCCCCCACACGCGAATACCTTTCTCGGAGACATTTAATTCCTAACTGACAAGGTATCTTCCGCACAGATAGTCCCTGGATTGAAATTTTGATAGGGATATAACATCTGCTCTGAATTAAGGCTTACTGACCTTGACTAAACACAAATATCTTCGCGGGCAAATGTGTGATTCAAGCGGCTGGATCCTTAGCTATTGCACTTCATAATAGCAACAGAGTTCAAACATTATTCTTATGAATCACTAACAACTCATGTCTCCGGAATTCCAGACCATCAGAATCTTTGAACGGAAGGACGTCTGTGGAGTTAATTATATACCTCTATTGAAAGCTTAAGGGCATAATATGCTTATCTTTGAGCCTAAGTTCTATAGCCGCGAGCTAGTAAGAGGCTTTAATTGACTATACTTGCTGACATGGATGAGATACTAATATTGTGTAGCCCTTGTATAATTTGATATTTAAGTAGTAAATCTAGCTCTCACTAAGCCATTATTCAACAATCTCAGATGATATAACTCAATGGTAACAGGTGTACCCTCAAAATAAGCTACTAAAGTATCTGTACTGTTGTCATACCCAGCAGTGCTACATTTATATCACAATGTAATTCTGGTTCCTGTTGTGAGACAGTGAGCTGCAATATGATGATCCTGAAGCTGGCTCAGGCTCTGAGAGCGTAGGGCAAGTTAAGATCAGCGCTGGGCTTGTTATTGTGACATACTGCTATTTGCTTTCCTTCCCCTGAAGGATGGTAATTATCGAGTCATGGCATAAATATATACGGCGTTGAAATGTTATCACAATGCCACAGCATAGGTGTAATCAATCATAAGGACTTAGAGGCCATCCCATGCACAGAGCTGGACATCATCTACCCCTGCAGTACTCTCTGAGGTATTCAACGTTGCAGTGTCCTGTCTCTCGAGAAAGCTAGTTATACAACATGGGTGACACCACAGACCACTCTAGCCTTGACCAGGCATGACAAGGCATGTCAATCAGATAGTGTTGCGTTCATATCAGGTAGAGAGACAGTCATCTCGGCTTGATTAATAGTTATAGAGAGCAAAATTTGGTAATGGCAGTAGAGTTTCACATGGTATTAATGTTTGAGTCACCAAGAGGTCCGAAGATTGCAGGGTTTATGAAGCTGGAATATTGGGATACTCTAATTACTGTACGGCACCCGGTGCTGTGGTATCCCGATGTTTTCCCTCCTATGTTGTTTAGTACTAGCTGCAAACAGAGAGCATATATTGTTAGCGGATACACACAATTCAGAAGCGCCCAGGGCCCTGCTTATGCAGACAGGATCAAATGATCAAGAGTATGATCATATGGTTAGACAGGTAGCCGGACTGTAACCTAAGATCTACAAATCGTCTATAATATACTACCCTACTGTCCTCCAATAACAAGGGTGAGGTGTTCCCAATCGCCTTTCATCTGATTCTCCTTGAGCTTGGTCAATTGCATCTTCAGTAGCAAGTAGCAGCTATAGGTTTGCTCAGTTACTCAGCTTAGCATACTTTTTTTATTCACATGAACTACTGGATCCTCCTTGTGGAAGGGGGATGTAGCATGTGAACAGGTCTACGTAGCACACCTCTCTGCTATTAAACATGCCTTGCTACACAGACTCTCTTCTACTAGTCTCTCCCACAAAAGATTTGCGGACTGTATGGCCGAATTGTGATACTAGTGATTGGAATGGTAGTAGTTAGTGCCGTCTTAGATTCCGAATTGCTGCATGTGCGCAGACTTGTTGTATTAACTTCTATTTAAGTTGTATCTGGGATATCTGACATCTAAACTATATAAGTCTGTGTTATCACCCAACAATACCTTCATCCCAAATACCCAGAGATCTAAGGATATTACAGTCCAGCTATCTGCAGCGGAAGACCTGATCATCTTAAACTTACGAGTTACAGTTCCACAATGAAGCTTTCTACGATTCTCAGTGCGCCTCTCCTCTCCGCTGCTGTCCTTGCAGGACCAGTGGCAGAGGTCCCAGCCAACACCACCGATCCTAATCCCGAGGCGCTTCCAAATCTGGTTGCTCTTTTCTTCACGATCCTGGGAGCACCAGCTTGTGCTGTATGGCATCCCCATCCGACCTGCATGACCGAGGATGACTAATGGTTGTCTACCAGATTGCATGCCTTAATCGCGAAATTGCAAACACTCCAACCTGTTCTGGCATCTTGAATATTGCGTGCTTTTGCGATCCAGCCACAAATTTTGTGACCAGGGTGTTCATGTGCGCTTCCACTGATGCCTGTAGTGCAGCAGATGTTACTAGACTGATAGCAGCCCTTCAACTTGGCTGTAGCTTGGTCGGTGTTCCGATTGGAGGTGGTG